>NC_134362.1:8300339-8462977 GCF_048569485.1 Anomaloglossus baeobatrachus | reverse complement strand
AACACCAGCACCCTGGGGCCCGGCAGAGAAGGGCACTCCTATTCATCACACTGCTCATCCTGAGCCTGCTGGTGCACAGACTGACAGCGCAGGGGCTGATAACACCAGCACCCCGGGGTCCGGGCAGAGAAGGGCTCTCCTATTCTTCACACTGCTCATCCTGAGCCTGCTGGTGCACAGACTGACAGTGCAGGGGCTGATAACACCAGCACCCCGGGGTCCGGCAGAGAAGGGCTCTCCTATTCTTCACACTGCTCATCCTGAGCCTGCTGGTGCACAGACTGACAGCGCAGGGGCTGATAACACCAGCACCCTGGGGCCCGGCAGAGAAGGGCACTCCTATTCATCACACTGCTCATCCTGAGCCTGCTGGTGCACAGACTGACAGCGCAGGGGCTGATAACACCAGCACCCCGGGGTCCGGCAGAGAAGGGCTCTCCTATTCTTCACACTGCTCATCCTGAGCCTGCTGCTGCACAGACTGACAGCGCAAGGGCTGATAGCACCAGCACCCCGGGGTCCGGGCAGAGAAAGGCTCTCCTATTCTTCACACTGCTCATCCTGAGCCTGCTGGTGCACAGACTGACGCAGCAGGGGCTGATAACACCAGCACCCCCGGGTCCGGGCAGAGAAGGGCTCTCCTATTCTTCACACTGCTCATCCTGAGCCTGCTGGTGCACAGACTGACAGCGCAGGGGCTGATAACACCAGCACCCCCGGGTCCGGGCAGAGAAGGGCACTCCTATTCTTCACACTGCCCATCTTGAGCCTGCTGGTGCACAGACTGACAGCGCAAGGGCTGATAGCACCAGCACCCCGGGGTCCGGGCAGAGAAGGGCTCTCCTATTCTTCACACTGCTCATCCTGAGCCTGCTGGTGCACAGACTGACGCAGCAGGGGCTGATAGAACTGATCAGAAAGACGTCGCTGTAATCATTCAGGGGCTGCAGAGAGGACGATCCCTGCACCGACACATTGTAACGACCCGAAGAGCAGAGGGTGATTGGTGCTGCGGAGTTTACGGAGGATCATCTGCGCTGGTCGCAATGGTACCAAACCCTCAGCTGTGAGAAGCATGGCAGGTTCTCAGCCCCAGTCCCAGCAATTCATCCATTCTCTGGGAGCTGAAAGTCGAGATCATTTTTATTAAGAAATTGGAATCTGAAAGTCCCCCCAGCCTTTATTTACATGGGACTGCCTGGCGTCTCCTCGCTGTGCGGTGTCACATTATGACACATCCCGTGACCTCGCGACGGAGATTGTAGTAACGCCTCGTGAACGTGCCGCAGCTCGCTGGACCTGCAGGACGCGGAGCCGCCGGCGTCAGGTGTCCGTTATCTGATCACTCCCACCTGCTGCGCACCTGTAGAGTCACGCCTCGGGTAGGCAGCGTTCACACTGGCAATGCGGCCAAACCTGCGGCTTTACTATATTCATAACACTCCAGGGATATGAAGAAAATCCTCAGTGCTTCCTGGCTGTGCTCCATGCCCCCCTCCCTGCCCAAAGCTGAGGGCACCATCCACCAACACATACAACCTACAGGGCTAGAAGCTGACCCAAGAGGGGAGCTCATGCCTGAGGACACAAAGGCGACCGAAAAACCCCAAGAACCTGACCCTATTTTTGGCCACATTGTCTTTAGGGTGACAAAGTCCCTGTAACTTTGATATCCAGAATGTTGGATTCTGACTGGGTTTCGAGCGCGTCCCTATCCTTTCAGGGTTTCAAGCGGGTCCCTATCCTTTCAGGGTTTCAAGCGGGTCCCTATCCTTTCAGGGTTTCAAGCGGGTCCCTATCCTTTCAGGGTTTTAAGTGGGTCCCTATTCTTTCAGAGTTTGAGCAGATCCCTATCCTTTCAGGGTTTCAAAGCGGTCCCTATCCTTTCAGGGTTTCAAAGCGGTCCCTATCCTTTCAGGGTTTCGAGTGGGTCCTTATCCATCCAGGGTTTCAAAGCGGTCCCTATCCTTTCAGGGTTTCAAGCGGGTCCAGATCCTTTCAGGGTTTTGAGCAAGTCCCTATCCTTTCAGGGTTTCGAGGGGGTCCTTATCCTTTCAGGGTTTCGAGCGGGTCCCTATCCTTTCAGGGTTTTAAGTGGGTCCCTATCCTTTCAGGGTTTCAAAGGGGTCGCAATCCTTTCAGGGTTTTGAGGGGGTCCCTATCCTTCCAGGGTTTCAAACAGGTCCCTAGCCATCCAGGGTTTTGAGCAGGTCCCTATCCATCCAGGATTTTGAGCAGGTCCCTATCCTTTCAGGGTTTTGAGCAGGTCCCTATCCTTTCAGGGTTTTGAGCAGGTCCCTATCCATGTAGGGTTTCGAGCGGTTCCATATCCTTTCAGGGTTTTAAGTGGGTCCCTATCCTTTCAGGGTTTCGAGCGGGTCCCTATCCTTTCAGGGTTTTAAGTGGGTCCCTATCCTTTCAGGGTTTTAAGTGGGTCCCTATTCTTTCAGGGTTTTCGAGCGGGTCCATATCCTTTCAGGGTTTTAAGTGGGTCCCTATTCTTTCAGGGTTTTCGAGCGGGTCCATATCCTTTCAGGGTTTTAAGTGGGTCCCTATCCTTTCAGGGTTTTAAGTGGGTCCCTATCCTTTCAGGGTTTCGAGCGGGTCCCTATCCTTTCAGGGTTTTAAGTGGGTCCCTATCCTTTCAGGGTTTTAAGTGGGTCCCTATTCTTTCAGGGTTTTCGAGCGGGTCCATATCCTTTCAGGGTTTTAAGTGGGTCCCTATTCTTTCAGGGTTTTCGAGCGGGTCCCTATCCTTTCAGGGTTTTAAGTGGGTCCCTATCCTTTCAGGGTTTCAAGTGGGTCCCTATCCTTTCAGGGTTTTAAGTGGGTCCCTATCCTTTCAGGGTTTTAAGTGGGTTCCTATCCTTTCAGATTTTTAAGTGGGTCCCTATCCTTTCAGGGTTTCAAGTGGGTCCCTATCCTTTCAGGGTTTTGAGGGGGTTCCTATCCTTTCAGATTTTTAAGTGGGTCCCTATCCTTTCAGGGTTTCAAGCGGGTCCCTATCCTTTCAGGGTTTTGAGGAGCGGGTCCCTATCCTTTCAGAGTTTTGAGGAGCGGGTCCCTATCCTTTCAGGGTTTTGAGGAGCGGGTCCCTATCCTTTCAGAGTTTTGAGGAGCGGGTCCCTATCCTTTCAGGGTTTTGAGGAGCGGGTCCCTATCCTTTCAGGGTTTTGAGGAGCGGGTCCCTATCCTTTCAGAGTTTTGAGGAGCGGGTCCCTATCCTTTCAGGGTTTTGAGGAGTGGGTCCCTATCCTTTCAGGGTTTCGAGCGGGTCCCTATCCTTTCAGAGTTTTGAGGAGCGGGTCCCTATCCTTTCAGGGTTTTGAGGAGTGGGTCCCTATCCTTTCAGGGTTTCGAGCGGGTCCCTATCCTTTCAGGGTTTTGAGGAGCGGGTCCCTATCCTTTCAGGGTTTCGAGCGGGTCCCTATCCTTTCAGGGTTTTGAGGAGTGGGTCCCTATCCTTTCAGGGTTTTGAGGAGCGGGTCCCTATCCTTTCAGGGTTTTGAGGAGCGGGTCCCTATCCTTTCAGGGTTTTGAGGAGCGGGTCCCTATCCTTTCAGGGTTTTGAGGAGCGGGTCCCTATCCTTTCAGGGTTTTGAGGAGCGGGTCCCTATCCTTTCAGGGTTTCGAGCGGGTCCCTATCCTTTCAGGGTTTTGAGGAGCGGGTCCCTATCCTTTCAGGGTTTCGAGCGGGTCCCTATCCTTTCAGGGTTTTGAGGAGTGGGTCCCTATCCTTTCAGGGTTTCGAGCGGGTCCCTATCCTTTCAGGGTTTTGAGGAGCGGGTCCCTATCCTTTCAGGGTTTCGAGCGGGTCCCTATCCTTTCAGGGTTTTGAGGAGCGGGTCCCTATCCTTTCAGGGTTTTGAGGAGCGGGTCCCTATCCTTTCAGGGTTTTGAGGAGTGGGTCCCTATCCTTTCAGGGGTTTTTTTTTTTTTTTTCCAATAGTTTTTATTATTTTAAAAAAATAAAATCCAGACAATATCGCAGTTACATACATTATGGGGTCGATACACGGAAATTTTGATACTGTACAACCTTTCAAGTCCTGGCCCCTTATCTGAATAGATTTGTATGCATAAAACATATCCATACATCAAAATACAACAAAACTCCCCCCCTCCCTCCCCCCCCTCTGCCCCCTCCAAGCTATTAATTTTCCTACTTTGTCCCAAGTAGGCAGAGTTTTTATTTCGAGTACACTATCCCTGCCGCTACATTTCTTCATCCACTGTGTTGTGTGTAACTATCTATTAGCGGACCACCGACACCTTCAGTTTCCCAAGTGTGCCGCTTATATCCTCCAAGAGATACCACTCAGTGTATGTAAATGGCTTCATGTAGGTCACTATTTCCTGGTCTATGTGGTAGCCCAACAAGAATGCTTTCCATTTCTCTATAAACAGCTTTATTGCCTTATCTTTATTTCGTTCTGCCTCCATCCAGTCTAATGCTGGGTTCACACTAAACGACAGCGACAACGACGTCGCTGTTACGTCACCATTTTCGGTGACGTAACAGCGACCTTGTAAGTCGCTGTTATGATCGCTGCTTAGCTGTCAAACACAGCAGAAGCAGCGATCATAAGGTCGCTGTGCTACATGTTCAGAGAGCAGGGAGCCGCGCTTAGCGCTGGCTCCTTGCTCTCCTGCAGCACACATCGGGTTAATTAACCCGATGTGTGCTGCAGCTACATGTCACAGTGCAGAGAGCAGGGAGCCGCGCACACTGCTTAGCGCTGGCTCCTTGCTCTCCTTGCTACAGTATACATCGGGTTAATTACCCGATGCATACTGCAGCCACATGTCACAGTGCAGGAGCCGGCACTGGCAGCAAGAGCGGAGGCTGGTAACCAGCGTAAACATCGGGTAACCAGGGAAAGGTCTTCCCTTGGTTACCCGATGTTTACGCTGGTTACAGCTTACCGCAGCTGCCAGTGCCGGCTCCTGCTCGCTTCATTTCGTCGCTCTCTCGCTGTCACACACAGCGATGTGTGTGTCACAGCGGGAGAGTGACGACCAAAAAATGAAGCTGGACATTCAGCAACGACCGGCGACCTCACAGCAGGGGCCAGGTCGTTGCTGGATGTCACACACAGCGACAGCGACGGGACGTCGCTGCAACGTCACAGAAAATGGTGACGTAGCAGCGACGTCGTTGTCGTCGTCGTTATGTGTGACACCAGCTTTAGTTAAGCATTGCCTTGATTTGAGTTACAATCGCACCCACCCCCGGAATCGAGTCATTCAACCAATACCTCAAGATGTTTCTTTTGACCATGATGCATATGGAATGGAACAAAATCGGTCCTGCCCTTTTTCCCTGTAAACGACTCTCCTCTCGCTCCTACATAGTGGAATAGATATAACATGGGATTCAGGGGTAGATCCCTTTTCCATAAGTTGCTCATCATCCTTCTCACGCTGTCCGAGACTTTCCTTACTGACGCGCACTCCCATAGCCCGTGAAATAAGTCTGTGTCTCTCCGCTTACATTTCGGGCAGTATATTTTCCTATCCCTCATAGCAGCCGAAATCGGTATATTAAAAGCTATGATTGCTCTATGCATAATGTGGAAGTGCGAATCTCTCCACACCTCGCTCAACACACTCTTCCTGAAGGTCTTCCACCCACCAAGTATTTTCTCTCCTGTGTCCTCATCTGCAATTCCCCATTGCCTTATCCATCCACCAAAAATTAGATTAGGCTCCTTCTGAATAAACACCTCCCTGTACTCTCTGTAAAGTGATGTAATCGTTGGTTTATCTATTGATTGGAATAGGAATCTATCCATTCTATTGCTTCTTGTCTCCTCCTCCACCCGCACCAATAGCGACATTATTGACCCTTTGATTTGCCCATATTGTAATGTTTGTTCGCTTTTCAATCCATATCTTTCTACTATCTCTTCCCTCCTCATCCACCTATGCCCCTCAGTGTGCAGCAGGTGCGCCACCCTATGAATCCCCTTACGTCTCCATTCAAGTAGTAGGCTATTATCCCCAATATTTGGAAAGGCTGGGTTTTGCCATAACATATAGTTTCCTCCTTAGTTCTTTCCAGGTCGCGATTGTGTCCCTGAATACCACAGTATTTTTGATCTTACACGGAAGAAGATCCTGCGGGGTATGCAGTAATGATATTATGTCCCACAGATGAGCGTATGCTTTTTCTATCCCTATGTCCGAGTACCAACTGGTATTTTTTAGCCAATCTATAATATGCCTTGCTATACACATCAGGTTATATCTCTGTATATCTGGCATATTCATGCCGCCCCTCTCTCTGTCCATCATAAGTGTCTGTAATTTTATGCGAGGGCGTCTTCCCTTCCAAATGAATTTTCTCATAGCCGCGTTGACTTTTTTAACGTCCGTGTGCTTTAGCAGCATTGGGATTGTTTGCAATGGATAAAGCAGCTTAGAAAAACTCATCATTTTCAATAAATGGATTCTACCCAGCAGACGTAAGGGTAGATTCTGCCACCTTTCCAATTCTGGCACTATTTTTGCTATGACCGGTGGGAATTTCAAGCTTTATACCAGGTCTATACTTCTGCCTAATCTGATACCTAGGTATTTTATGCTCGTCTTAGCTATTGGGATCTCATCCAGGTTATCCCCTCCACGGCTCTGTCTGTCTATCGTCCTAAGGTAGAGAATTTCACATTTAGTTTTGTTCAAAGTAAACCCCGAAAATTCCCCAAACTCTTCAAAAATTCCCAGTACCTTGGGTAAATCTTGCTCCACATCCCCCATATACAAAATAATGTCGTCAGCAAAGTATGCAGCTTTTAGGCTTTTATGTCCAAGTTTTACCCCATCAAAACACTTGTGCTGCTCCAGGTATTGAGCCAGTGGCTCCAGCACCAGGTCAAAGAGCAATGGTGATAGTGGGCACCCCTGGCGTGTCCCCCTTTACAGTGAGAAGGCATTCGACAAGTGACCTGGAATTTGTATTCTTGCCAAAGGTTCAGTGTAAATCATTCTTATGTAGTTTCTAAACGCACCCCTTCAATTCCACCTTGTCCAACACCTGATCCATGCACCTCCATTTAACGTTGTCGAATGCCGTCTCCGCATCCAGGGTCACAAGCGCCGGTCTGCCACCCCCATTCACATCCTCGCCCACAGCATCTATTGCCCGTAGCGTTCTCCTGATGTTTGACTGCACTCCTGCCCTTAATAAATCCTACCTGCGCTGGGGTAATTATTGTTGGTAACACCTCCGCCAAACGATTGGCCATAAGTTTCGAGATTATCTTGATGTCTGATGTCTTGATTTATTAGGGATATTGGTCTAAAGGACGCTGGGTCTTCGGGGTCTTTCCCTTCCTTTGGTATTAAATTAATGTAAGCTACATTGGACCCTTCTAAAAGTGTATTCCCCTGTAACAATTTGATAAGCCATCTTGTCAGAGTGGGTGTTATCTGTTGAGCCATTGCTTTATAGAAGTCCCCTGTGTTTCCCTCTGGCCCCGGTGACTTGCCTGTGGGTAGAGATTTTATGACCGCCTGTACCTCCTGCTCCGTGACATTCCCATTTAAAACATCTAGTTGAGCGGTCGTTAGAGTCGGGATATTTACTTTCTCCAGAATATTCGTGCCCCCCCTCTCCCTGAGCTCTTTTCTCTATACAGCTCTGTATAAAATGTTTGTAATTCTGCGACTATCTCTACAGGTTTAGTGACCACCGACCCACCCTTCTTTATTTTTTGAATGTTGTTCCTGTGTCTCTTCCCTCTCGCAAGATTTGCAAGCAATTTGCCCGCCTTGTCACCAAATCGCCTCAAGTCTATGTCCCATTGTGATTTTCTCATGAGCTCCCTCTTTTCCAACCACAGATCAAATTCCCTTTTTGCCTGCTTCCAATCCTCCCTCTGCTGGTTAGAAGGGTCCCTCAGAAAACTACTATAGGTGTCACGCAGGCGGTCGCTTGCATTGTCAAACTTTTCCTTCACCTGTTTCTTGAGACCCGATACTCGCCCCATTAGATGACCTCTCATGACCGCCTTCCCTGCCTCCCAGTATAGCTGTGGGTTCATTCCCTCTGCTTTATTATGGGATTCGTAGTCTCCCCAACATTCCTGCATCACCTTCACAAAATGCTGGTCCCTAAGCAAAAAACCTGGAAATCTCCAGATATAATCAGTGCCTCTAGGGAAATTTTCGGCAATATCCAGAGCAATTGGTGCATGGTCAGAGATTACTATGTCCTCTATCTTGGCCTCTCTACATCTGTCCAATAAGTCACTACTTGCTAGTAGATAATCAATTCTGGACCAAGTTTGGTGAGCATGTGAGTAAAAAGAGAATTCTCGCTCATTCGGATATTCCCTTCTCCACACACCTTTCAGGGTTTTGAGGAGCGGGTCCCTATCCTTTCAGGGTTTTGAGGAGCGGGTCCCTATCCTTTCAGGGTTTTGAGGAGCGGGTCCCTATCCTTTCAGGGTTTTGAGGAGCGCGTCCCTATCCTTTCAGGGTTTTGAGGAGCGGGTCCATATCCTTTCAGGGTTTTAAGTGGGTCCCTATCCTTTCAGAGTTTCGAGCAGGTCCCTATCCTTTCAGGGTTTCGAGCGGGTCCCTATCATTTCAGGGTTTTAAGTGGGTCCCTATCCTTTCAGGGTTTTGAGGGGATCCCTATCCTTTCAGGGTTTTGAGCGGGTCCCTATCCTTTCAGGGTTTTAAGTGGGTCCCTATCCATCCAGGGTTTCGAGCAGGCCCCTATCCTTTCAGGGTTTCGAGCAGGTCCCTATCCATCCAGGATTTTGAGCAGGCCCCTATCCTTTCAGGGTTTCGAGCAGGTCCCTATCCATCCAGGATTTTGAGCAGGCCCCTATCCTTTCAGGGTTTCGAGCAGGTCCCTATCCTTTCAGGGTTTTAAGTGGCTCCCTATCCTTTCAGGGTTTTCGAGCGGGTCCATATCATTTCAGGGTTTTAAGTGGGTCCCTATCCTTTCAGAGTTTCAAAGGGGTCCCTATCCTTTCAGGGTTTTGAGAGGATCCCTATCCTTTCAGGGTTTTGAGCAGGTCCCTATCCATCCAGGGTTTTGGGGAGGTCCCTATCCTGCTCTCCCCTGTGGCCACTTACACAAGTTCCCAATCCCCAGGCTTAAATTGCCTCACTCGAGCCAACTGATTACACCCCCTGAATTGTGCCTCCTGTGCCTCTTTTACATGGCCCCTCACTTTGGTCCTGATCATTACACCTGACCAATGACTATTGGCTGCCGACTCCTGGGGGACAACACTTAACACTCATTTTCCATAGCCCCTTCACCTTTAGGGGGTCCTCCCATCTCCACGATCCTATCCCAATATGTAGTACAGTGCCTACAAGTAGTCTTCAACCCCCTGCAGATTTAGCAGGTTTGATAAGATGCAAATAAGTTAGAGGCTGCAAACTTCAAACAAGAGCAGGATTTATTAACAGAAGCATAAATCTTACAAACCAACAAGTTTTGTTGCTCAGTTAAATTTTAATAAATTTTCCACATAAAAGTTAAGAATTATTATTCAACCCCTAGGTTTAATATTTTGTGGAATAACCCTTGTTTGCAATTACAGCTAATAATCGTCTTTTATAAGACCTGATCAGGCCGGCACAGGTCTCTGGAGTTATCTTGGCCCACTCCTCCATGCAGATCTTCTCCAAGTTATCTAGGTTCTTTGGGTGTCTCATGTGGACTTTAATCTTGAGCTCCTTCCACAAGTTTTCAATTGGGTTAAGGTCAGGAGACTGACTAGGCCACTGCAACACCTTGATTTTTTCCCTCTTGAACCAGGCCTTGGTTTTCTTGGCTGTGTGCTTTGGGTCGTTGTCTTGTTGGAAGATGAAATGACGACCCATCTTAAGATCCTTGATGGAGGAGCGTAGGTTCTTGGCCAAAATCTCCAGGTAGGCCGTGCTATCCATCTTCCCATGGATGCGGACCAGATGGCCAGGCCCCTTGGCTGAGAAACAGCCCCACAGCATGATGCTGCCACCACCATGCTTGACTGTAGGGATGGTATTCTTGGGGTCGTATGCAGTGCCATCCAGTCTCCAAACGTCACGTGTGTGGTTGGCACCAAAGATCTCGATCTTGGTCTCATCAGACCAGAGAACCTTGAACCAGTCTGTCTCAGAGTCCTCCAAGTGATCATGAGCAAACTGTAGACGAGCCTTGACATGACGCTTTGAAAGTAAAGGTACCTTACGGGCTCGTCTGGAACGGAGACCATTGCGGTGGAGTACGTTACTTATGGTATTGACTGAAACCAATGTCCCCACTGCCATGAGATCTTCCCGGATCTCCTTCCTTGTTGTCCTTGGGTTAGCCTTGACTCTTCGGACAAGCCTGGCCTCGGCACAGGAGGAAACTTTCAAAGGCTGTCCAGGCTGTGGAAGGCTAACAGTAGTTCCATAAGCCTTCCACTTCCGGATGATGCTCCCAACAGTGGAGACAGGTAGGCCCAACTCCTTGGAAAGGGTTTTGTACCCCTTGCCAGCCTTGTGACCCTCCATGATCTTGTCTCTGATGGCCTTGGAATGCTCCTTTGTCTTTCCCATGTTGACCAAGTATGAGTGCTGTTCACAAGTTTGGGGAGGGTCTTAATTAGTCAGAAAAGGCTGGAAAAAGAGATAATTAATCCAAACATGTGAAGCTCATTGTTCTTTGTGCCTGAAATACTTCTTAATACTTTAGGGGAACCAAACAGAATTCTGGTGGTTTGAGGGGTTGAATAATAAATGACCTCTGAATAAACTTTTCACAATTTAAAAAAAAAAAATAAAAAAGAAACATCATTCTTTTTTGCTGCATTTCACACATCCAGGCTGATCTACAGTCCACATGTCACAATGCCAAGTTATTCCGAATGTGTAAACCTGCTAAATCTGCAGGGGGTTGAATACTACTTGTAGGCACTGTAGATGTAATAATAATTATTAGTGTCGGGGGAGGGTGGTGGTCGCACCATGACCTTCTCTCCTTTCTGCCCCCAGCAGCCGGTGGCTCGGGGGGTCTCTGCAGCAGGGGATGAGGCATTGTCTATGGATGGTGCGATTCTTATGTTTGTACCGTGGAGTATAAAGCGGTCGGTCAGAAGCTCTATATACTGTACTTGGCAGAGGTCATTTTCTCACCTTCAGGGTCTCTAGAGGGGCTTCAGCGTCTCCCCCTGACTCCAGCACCTCCTTGCTAACGTCGCAGCCTTGTTGGGACATGGCGGCCACCCACCAGGCATCCATTACTCCATCCATCTGCACCATCCAGGGTTGCCCGGGGCCCATTAGTAAAGACCATTTTACCACTAGCCTCCATGTAGGTCGGGGACACTGCAGCCGTATTTTGGTCTTGAGCGCTGTTAATGGCGACTGAACAGGAGGTTTATGCAGAACTGCAGCCTCTGGAGGGTCCTGCACCCTGAGGATCGCAGACTCCAGACCCCCCAGCAGCTTCAGATGCTCTGTAATTTGGTAGTGTAGCAGCTGATGAGTTTGTCTGGCAGGACCTTCCTGATTCTGCTTTTATCTGCACCGATCCCTCTGTGCTGGGGATTGGGCACAAATGTCTTCACGCTGAAGTTTTTGTGAACTATCTAATCACCCCTTGTCGGAGGATTTGTGATGTGTGAGGCTTTTTCTTTCCCGTTTTCCCGGAACCCTGCGGCTCTGGAATAAGGCGAACGTCCTGAAAGAGTTTCCCTTTAATTGGACTCAGGGGCAAATAATTATCACAGAGGAGTGAGATTGATGATCCAAAGACCCCGAGACACAAACCATCCGGGAGGGGCTGGGAAGACAAAAAATGACATCCAGGATTTTGAGCAGGTCCCAATTATCTGCAGATCCAGTGAGATCGGCCGGCACCGCAGAGATCTCAAGCGCTTGGGGTGTGGAGGGAGACCGCTGCCGACTAAACGATCGTCCGACCGCCAGCTAATGTGCATGGGGGGCACCGACACCCCAACACCTGCCCCCCACACCGTGCAGCACTGCTTTGGCCGCTGGGGGAGATGGCTGCCTTGTACCGCTCTCCCTCTTGACAGCACAAGGATGTTCAGTCCATGGCTATCACAAGTGTCAGCTCCTCTAGAGGAGTTTCCGTCTTCACCATATTGGCTTGTCCCATGTGAAAATAATACAGCCAGCATCGCTCGCCTCCCCGTGCTCCATCATCGGCTCCCCCCGTGCTCCATCGTCGGCTCTCCCCGTGCTCCATCGTCGGCTCTCCCCGTGCTCCATCGTCGGCTCCCCCCGTGCTCCATCGTCGGCTCCCCCCGTGCTCCATCGTCGGCTCTCCCCGTGCTCCATCGTCGGCTCCCCCCGTGCTCCATCGTCGGCTCCCCCCGTGCTCCATCGTCGGCTCCCCCCGCGCTCCATCGTCGGCTCTCCCCGTGCTCCATCGTCAGCTCTCTCCGTGCTCCATCGTCAGCTCTCTCCGTGCTCCATCGTCGGCTCTCCCCGTGCTCCATCATCAGCTCCCCCCGTGCTCCATCGTCGGCTCCCCCCGTGCTCCATCGTCGGCTCCCCCCGTGCTCCATCGTCGGCTCCCCCCGTGCTCCATCGTCAGCTCCCCCCGTGCTCCATCGTCGGCTCCCCCCGTGCTCCATCATCAGCTCCCCCCGTGCTCCATCGTCGGCTCTCCCCGTGCTCCATCATCAGCTCCCCCCGTGCTCCATCGTCGGCTCTCCCCGTGCTCCATCGTCAGCTCCCCCCGTGCTCCATCGTCAGCTCTCCCCGTGCTCCATCGTCGGCTCCCCCCGTGCTCCATCGTCGGCTCCCCCCGTGCTCCATCGTCGGCTCCCCCCGTGCTCCATCGTCGGCTCCCCCCGTGCTCCATCATCAGCTCCCCCCGTGCTCCATCGTCGGCTCTCCCCGTGCTCCATCATCAGCTCCCCCCGTGCTCCATCGTCGGCTCTCCCCGTGCTCCATCGTCAGCTCCCCCCGTGCTCCATCGTCAGCTCTCCCCGTGCTCCATCGTCGGCTCCCCCCGTGCTCCATCGTCGGCTCCCCCCGTGCTCCATCGTCGGCTCCCCCCGTGCTCCATCGTCGGCTCTCCCCGTGCTCCATCGTCGGCTCCCCCCGTGCTCCATCGTCGGCTCTCCCCGTGCTCCATCGTCAGCTCCCCCCGTGCTCCATCGTCGGCTCTCCCCGTGCTCCATCGTCGGCTCTCCCCGTGCTCCATCGTCGGCTCCCCCCGTGCTCCATCGTCGGCTCCCCCCGTGCTCCATCGTCAGCTCTCTCCGTGCTCCATCGTCGGCTCTCTCCGTGCTCCATCGTCGGCTCTCCCCGTGCTCCATCGTCAGCTCTCTCCGTGCTCCATCGTCAGCTCTCTCCGTGCTCCATCATCAGCTCCCCCCGTGCTCCATCGTCGGCTCCCCCCGTGCTCCATCGTCAGCTCTCTCCGTGCTCCATCGTCAGCTCTCTCCGTGCTCCATCGTCGGCTCCCCCCGTGCTCCATCGTCAGCTCTCTCCGTGCTCCATCATCAGCTCCCCCCGTGCTCCATCGTCGGCTCTCCCCGTGCTCCATCATCAGCTCCCCCCGTGCTCCATCGTCGGCTCTCCCCGTGCTCCATCGTCAGCTCCCCCCGTGCTCCATCGTCAGCTCTCCCCGTGCTCCATCGTCGGCTCCCCCCGTGCTCCATCGTCGGCTCCCCCCGTGCTCCATCGTCGGCTCCCCCCGTGCTCCATCGTCGGCTCTCCCCGTGCTCCATCGTCGGCTCTCCCCGTGCTCCATCGTCAGCTCTCCTGCTGCTGCTCCTGCCAACTGTTTACAAGCTGCAGCGGCCACGGAGCTCAGTGATTGGCTGCAGCGCTATAGTTGTGCCTTCCTGGTGGCAGCTTCGTTTGGATGCCCCCCGTACCCCGAATGCTGATTGCAGGGGGCTGATAGATTGCCTTTACAGGTGGGGACCCGCTGAAGATACTTGCCGCCGCCATGTTGCTAATCCAAAGGTCAGGCATCAAAGAAAACTAGTTTTTACCACCGCGTCAGTGGGATATTTACAGGGGCTGCTCCCCTATGTCACTATATACAGGGGCCGTTCCTCTATGTCACTATATACAGGGGCCGGTCCCCTATGTCACTATATACAGGGGCCGGTCCCCTATGTCACTATATACAGGGGCTGGTCCCCTATGTCACTATATACAGGGGCCGGTCCCCTATGTCACTATATACAGGGGCCGGTCCTCTATGTCACTATATACAGGGGCCGGTCCTCTATGTCACTATATACAGGTACCGGTCCCCTATGTCACTATATACAGGGGCCGGTCCCCTATGTCACTATATACAGGGGCTGCTCCCCTATGTCACTATATACAGGGGCCGGTCCCCTATGTCACTATATACAGGGGCTGGTCTTCTATGTCACTATATACAGGGGCAGGTCCCCTATGTCACTATATACAGGGGCCGGTCCTCTATGTCACTATATACAGGGGCCGGTCCCCTATGTCCCTATATACAGGGGCCGGTCCTCTATGTCACTATATACAGGGGCCGGTCCCCTATGTCACTATATACAGGGGGCCGGTCCCCTATGTCACTATATACAGGGGCCGGTCCCCTATGTCACTATATACAGGGCCCGGTCCCCTATGTCACTATATACAGGGGCCGGTCTTCTATGTCACTATATACAGGGGTCGGTCCCCTATGTCACTATATACAGGGGCCGTTCCTCTATGTCACTATATACAGGGGCCGGTCCCCTATGTCACTATATACAGGGGCCGGTCTTCTATGTCACTATATACAGGGGCCGGTCCCCTATGTCACTATATACAGGGGCCGTTCCTCTATGTCACTATATACAGGGGCCGGTCCCCTATGTCACTATATACAGGGGCCGGTCCCCTATGTCACTATATACAGGGGCCGTTCCTCTATGTCACTATATACAGGGGCCGGTCCCCTATGTCACTATATACAGGGGCCGGTCCCCTATGTCACTATATACAGGGGCCGTTCCTCTATGTCACTATATACAGGGGCCGGTCCCCTATGTCACTATATACAGGGGCCGGTCCCCTATGTCACTATATACAGGGGACGGTCCCCTATGTCACTATATACAGGGCCGGTCCCCTATGTCACTATATACAGGGGCCGGTCCCCTATGTCACTATATACAGGGGGCGGTCCTCTATGTCACTATATACAGGGGCCGGTCCCCTATGTCACTATATACAGGGGCCGGTCCCCTATGTCACTATATACAGGGGCCGGTCCTCTATGTCACTATATACAGGGGCCGTTCCTCTATGTCACTATATACAGGGGCCGGTCCCCTATGTCACTATATACAGGTACCGGTCCCCTATGTCACTATATACAGGGGCCGGTCCCCTATGTCACTATATACAGGTACCGGTCCCCTATGTCACTATATACAGGGGCCGGTCCTCTATGTCATTATATACAGGGGCTGCTCCCCTATGTCACTATATACAGGGGCCGGTCCTCTATGTCACTATATACAGGGGCCGTTCCTCTATGTCACTATATACAGGGGCTGGTCCCCTATGTCACTATATACAGGGGCCGGTCCTCTATGTCACTATATACAGGGGCTGCTCCCCTATGTCACTATATACAGGGGCCGGTCCCCTATGTCACTATATACAGGTACCGGTCCCCTATGCCACTATATACAGGGGCCGGTCCCCTATGTCACTATATACAGGTACCGGTCCCCTATGCCACTATATACAGGGGCCGGTCCCCTATGTCACTATATACAGGTACCGGTCCCCTATGTCACTATATACAGGGGCTGCTCCCCTATGTCACTATATACAGGGGCCGGTCCTCTATGTCACTATATACAGGGGCCGGTCCTCTATGTCACTATATACAGGGGCCGGTCCTCTATGTCACTATATACAGGGGCCGGTCCCCTATGTCACTATATACAGGGGCCGGTCCTATGTCACTATATACAGGGGCCGGTCCTCTATGTCACTATATACAGGGGCCGGTCCCCTATGTCACTATATACAGGGGCCGGTCCTATGTCACTATATACAGGGGCCGGTCCCCTATGTCACTATATACAGGGGCCGGTCCCCTATGTCACTATATACAGGGGCCGGTCCCCTATGTCACTATATACAGTGGCCGGTCCCCTATGTCACTATATACAGGGGCCGGTCCTCTATGTCACTATATACAGGGGCCGGTCCCCTATGTCACTATATACAGGGGACGGTCCCCTATGTCACTATATACAGGGGCCGGTCCCCTATGTCACTATATACAGGGGCCGGTCCCCTATGTCACTATATACAGGGGCCGGTCCCCTATGTCACTATATACAGGGGCCGGTCCCCTATGTCACTATATACAGGGGGCGGTCCTCTATGTCACTATATACAGGGGCCGGTCCTCTATGTCACTATATACAGGGGCCGGTCCCCTATGTCACTATATACAGGGGCCGGTCCTCTATGTCACTATATACAGGGGCCGTTCCTCTATGTCACTATATACAGGGGCCGGTCCCCTATGTCACTATATACAGGGGCTGGTCCCCTATGTCACTATATACAGGGGCCGGTCCCCTATGTCACTATATACAGGGGCCGGTCCCCTATGTCACTATATACAGGGGCCGGTCCCCTATGTCACTATATACAGGGGCAGGTCCCCTATGTCACTATATACAGGGGCCGGTCCCCTATGTCACTATATACAGGGCCGGTCCCCTATGTCACTATATACAGGGGCGGTCCCCTATGTCACTATATACAGGGGCCGGTCCTCTATGTCACTATATACAGGGGCCGGTCCCCTATGTCACTATATACAGGTACCGGTCCCCTATGTCACTATATACAGGGGCCGGTCCCCTATGTCACTATATACAGGGGCGGTCCCCTATGTCACTATATACAGGGGCCGGTCCTCTATGTCACTATATACAGGGGCCGGTCCCCTATGTCACTATATACAGGTACCGGTCCCCTATGTCACTATATACAGGGGCCGGTCCTCTATGTCACTATATACAGGGCCGGTCCCCTATGTCACTATATACAGGGGCGGTCCCCTATGTCACTATATACAGGGGCCGGTCCTCTATGTCACTATATACAGGGGCCGGTCCCCTATGTCACTATATACAGGGGCCGGTCCCCTATGTCACTATATACAGGGGCAGGTCCCCTATGTCACTATATACAGGGGCAGGTCCCCTATGTCACTATATACAGGGGCCGGTCCCCTATGTCACTATATACAGGGGCCGGTCCCCTATGTCACTATATACAGGGGCCGGTCCCCTATGTCACTATATACAGGGGCCGGTCCCCTATGTCACTATATACAGGGGCCGGTCCCCTATGTCACTATATACAGGGGCAGGTCCCCTATGTCACTATATACAGGGGCCGGTCCCCTATGTCACTATATACAGGGGCCGGTCCCCTATGTCACTATATACAGGGGCAGGTCCCCTATGTCACTATATACAGGGGCCGGTCCTCTATGTCACTATATACAGGGGCCGGTCCTCTATGTCACTATATACAGGGGCCGGTCCCCTATGTCACTATATACAGGGGCGGTCCCCTGTGTCACTATATACAGGGGCCGGTCCTCTATGTCACTATATACAGGGGCCGGTCCTCTATGTCACTATATACAGGGGCCGGTCCCCTATGTCACTATATACAGGGGACGGTCCCCTATGTCACTATATACAGGTACCGGTCCCCTATGCCACTATATACAGGGGACGGTCCCCTATGTCACTATATACAGGTACCGGTCCCCTATGCCACTATATACAGGGGCCTGTCCCCTATGTCACTATATACAGGTACCGGTCCCCTATGTCACTATATACAGGGGCCGGTCCCCTATGTCACTATATACAGGGGCCGGTCCCCTATGTCACTATATACAGGGGCAGGTCCCCTATGTCACTATATACAGGGGTCGGTCCCCTATGTCACTATATACAGGGGCGGTCCCCTATGTCACTATATACAGGGGCCGGTCCTCTATGTCACTATATACAGGGGCCGGTCCCCTATGTCACTATATACAGGTACCGGTCCCCTATGTCACTATATACAGGGGCCGGTCCTCTATGTCACTATATACAGGGCCGGTCCCCTATGTCACTATATACAGGGGCCGGTCCCCTATGTCACTATATACAGGGGCCGGTCCTCTATGTCACTATATACAGGGGCCGGTCCCCTATGTCACTATATACAGGGGTCGGTCCCCTATGTCACTATATACAGGGGCCGGTCCTCTATGTCACTATATACAGGGGCCGGTCCCCTATGTCACTATATACAGGGGCGGTCCCCTATGTCACTATATACAGGGGCCGGTCCTCTATGTCACTATATACAGGGGCCGGTCCCCTATGTCACTATATACAGGGGCCGGTCCCCTATGTCACTATATACAGGGGCAGGTCCCCTATGTCACTATATACAGGGGCAGGTCCCCTATGTCACTATATACAGGGGCCGGTCCCCTATGTCACTATATACAGGGGCCGGTCCCCTATGTCACTATATACAGGGGCCGGTCCCCTATGTCACTATATACAGGGGCCGGTCCCCTATGTCACTATATACAGGGGCCGGTCCCCTATGTCACTATATACAGGGGCAGGTCCCCTATGTCACTATATACAGGGGCCGGTCCCCTATGTCACTATATACAGGGGCCGGTCCCCTATGTCACTATATACAGGGGCAGGTCCCCTATGTCACTATATACAGGGGCCGGTCCTCTATGTCACTATATACAGGGGCCGGTCCTCTATGTCACTATATACAGGGGCCGGTCCCCTATGTCACTATATACAGGGGCGGTCCCCTGTGTCACTATATACAGGGGCCGGTCCTCTATGTCACTATATACAGGGGCCGGTCCTCTATGTCACTATATACAGGGGCCGGTCCCCTATGTCACTATATACAGGGGACGGTCCCCTATGTCACTATATACAGGTACCGGTCCCCTATGCCACTATATACAGGGGCCGGTCCCCTATGTCACTATATACAGGTACCGGTCCCCTATGTCACTATATACAGGGGCCGGTCCCCTATGTCACTATATACAGGGGCCGGTCCCCTATGTCACTATATACAGGGGCAGGTCCCCCTATGTCACTATATACAGGGGCCGGTCCCCTATGTCACTATATACAGGGGCCGGTCCCCTATGTCACTATATACAGGGGCAGGTCCCCTATGTCACTATATACAGGGGTCGGTCCCCTATGTCACTATATACAGGGGCCGGTCCTCTATGTCACTATATACAGGGGCCGGTCCCCTATGTCACTATATACAGGGGCGGTCCCCTATGTCACTATATACAGGGGCCGGTCCCTCTATGTCACTATATACAGGGGCCGGTCCCCTATGTCACTATATACAGGGGCCGGTCCCCTATGTCACTATATACAGGGGCAGGTCCCCTATGTCACTATATACAGGGGCAGGTCCCCTATGTCACTATATACAGGGGCCGGTCCCCTATGTCACTATATACAGGGGGCGAACTCCTTGTGAAAATACTAAAGTATAAAAAACTGCACCTCCCACTGTTTTCAAACTGAGCAGATTCCACATCGCTGCGTGCGTAAAGATCTTTTGTAATTTAGTCCGAAAAGTTAAACAACAAATAAAAACAAATCAAATCTTCCTAAAGTGCTGCCCCTGCCCAGAGCTGAGGCCACAGGTCCCGCCCCTGCCCAGAGCTGAGGCCACAGGTCCCGCCCCTGCCCAGAGCTGAGGCCACAGGTCCCGCCCCTGCCCAGAGCTGAGGCCACAGGTCCCGTCCCTGCCCAGAGCTGAGGCCACAGGTCCCGCCTCTGCCCAGAGCTGAGGCCACAGGTCCCGCCCCTGCCCAGAGCTGAGGCCACAGGTCCCGCCTCTGCCCAGAGCTGAGGCCACAGGTCCCGCCCCTGCCCAGAGCTGAGGCCACAGGTCCCGCCCCTGCCCAGAGCTGAGGCCACAGGTCCCGCCCCTGCCCAGAGCTGAGGCCACAGGTCCCGCCCCTGCCCAGAGCTGAGGCCACAGGTCCCGCCCCTGCCCAGAGCTGAGGCCACAGGTCCCGCCCCTCCCAGAGCTGAGGCCACAGGTCCCGCCCCGCCCCTGCCCAGAGCTGAGGCCACAGGTCCCGCCCCTCCCAGAGCTGAGGCCACAGGTCCCGCCCCGCCCCTGCCCAGAGCTGAGGCCACAGGTCCCGTCCCTGCCCAGAGCTGAGGCCACAGGTCCCGCCCCTGCCCAGAGCTGAGGCCACAGGTCCCGCCCCTGCCCAGAGCTGAGGCCACAGGTCCCGCCCCTGCCCAGAGCTGAGGCCACAGGTCCCGCCCCGCCCCTGCCCAGAGCTGAGGCCACAGGTCCCGCCCCTGCCCAGAGCTGAGGCCGCAGGTCCCGCCCCTGCCCTGAGCTGAGCTCGCAGGCCCCGCCCCGCTGCTCCACGCGGCACAAGGTGACTCCTGTACTATAGAGAATGGCTCCAGCACACGCAGCGCCCTCAACACCATAGAGTTGAGGCGTGGTGAGCAGAGCGCCTCCGGACGTCCGGGTTCTTTCCTGTCACCATGGTGATGGCCGCGCATGCGCTCTCCGCTGCCCGGCTGCTCTGGCGGAGGCGGAAGTCGCTGTTGTCAGACTGTGGACTCCTCGCCGGCTGCCGGCGCCTCCTGTATCGTCATGGCCAGACCCCGGAGCACGGGAGCCGCCAGCACGGCGGAGCGGAGAGCAGACAGCGGCCGAGACGACGAGAAACTCATCCAAGGTGAGGGGAGCGCAGCCTGCTGGGTATAATCACCGGCCGTGACGTCACAGCTGTCTCATAATCACATCCCCTACTGATGACGAGAATGGACGTGATTGGCCGTCAGTGACGTCACAGGTGTGATGTAATAATGGGGCCTCGGGGTCTGCGGGGTGTTCATCCTCCTGCTCCCCGGGTCTGGAGGGGTTAACACGACTCTGGCAGCTCCGTGTCGTGGACCGCCCTCACTGTGCGCACTACAACCCCCAGGAGGTGATGGGACCGCAGCCTGTCATGGTGCGGAGTACAGACCGCCCCCATTGTGCGCACTACAACCCCCAGGAGGTGATGGGACCACAGCCTGTCATGGTGCGGAGTACAGACCGCCCCCATTGTGCGCACTACAACCCCCAGGAGGTGATGGGACCGCAGCCTGTCATGGTGCGGAGTACAGACCGCCCCCATTGTGCGCACTACAACCCCCAGGAGGTGATGGGACCGCAGCCTGTCATGGTGCGGAGTACAGACCGCCCCCACTGTGCGCACTACAACCCCCAGGAGGTGATGGGACCGCAGCCTGTCATGGTGCGGAGTACAGACCGCCCCCACTGTGCGCACTACAACCCCCAGCAGGTGATGGGACCGCAGCCTGTCATGGTGCGGAGTACAGACCGCCCCCATTGTGCGCACTACAACCCCCAGGAGGTGATGGGACCGCAGCCTGTCATGGTGCGGAGTACAGACCGCCCCCACTGTGCGCACTACAACCCCCAGCAGATGATGGGACCGCAGCCTGTCATGGTGCAGAGTAGAGACCGCCCCCACTGTGCGCACTACAACCCCCAGCAGGTGATGGGACCGCAGCCTGTCATGGTGCAGAGTACAGACCGCCCCCACTGTGCGCACTACAACTCCCAGCAGGTGATGGGACCGCAGCCTGTCATGGTGCGGAGTACAGACCGCCCCCCACTGTGCGCACTACAACCCCCAGGAGGTGATGGGACCGCAGCCTGTCATGGTGCAGAGTACAGACCGCCCCCACTGTGCGCACTACAACTCCCAGCAGGTGATGGGACCGCAGCCTGTCATGGTGCAGAGTACAGACCGCCCCCACTGTGCGCACTACAACTCCCAGCAGGTGATGGGACCGCAGCCTGTCATGGTGCAGAGTACAGACCGCCCCCACTGTGCGCACTACAACTCCCAGCAGGTGATGGGACCGCAGCCTGTCATGGTGCGGAGTACAGACCGCCCCCACTGTGCGCACTACAACCCCCAGCAGGTGATGGGACCGCAGCCTGTCATGGTGCAGAGTAGAGACCGCCCCCACTGTGCGCACTACAACTCCCAGCAGGTGATGGGACCGCAGCCTGTCATGGTGCAGAGTAGAGACCGCCCCCACTGTGCGCACTACAACTCCCAGCAGGTGATGGGACCGCAGTCCGGCTGTTGTCTCGTTGTTCCTGCTGAACTGGTAATAACTGGGATCCAATTATATGTGAGAATCGAAGGAGGCGCCGGGTGCGGGAGACGCAGCCCAGATACACCCCGCAGAGCCCGGCAGGAGCGCCCCCCCCCCCCACAGAGCCCGGCAGGAGCGCCCCCCCCCCACAGAGCCCGGCAGGAGCGTCCCCCGCCCCCCCCCCCGCAGAGCCCGGCAGGAGCAGACCCCAAACCTTCATACAGGAATGACTCTGTGTGATGCGGAGAAGTGTTAGTACGGATTGTCCTAGGAGTATATATATATATACTGTATGTACATGTGTACGTTTGTGTACAGGTCACCAGACACGACCAACTCCCCTCCCCCCATCACCACTGACTCGTAATCAGCTCAAGGGTCAGATCTGGTCATAGGGCCGTAAATAAGAGAGTTGCCTGCTGGATACAGTCTATTGCTCTCTGTTATCAGCCAGTGCAGTGCTCTGAGCTCCGGCCCTCCTCTTGTGTAAGACGCGGTTTCATTGTGTCCGGGTTTCACAACATTTCACGTTCTGCAGCGACGACGTCTCCGGACGCTTCCTCCTCTGCCTCCGGGGACAGCGCTGCACTTTGTGCTTCAGGTCTTCGCGGTATTCAGGATCTTTGCTTCCTGTCAGTGAATTGATACTTTCCTGACCCAGAGCTGAGGGTTTGTTACAATTGTATCCAGTGTGGACGACTGTCTGTGATACATTGTAACTATCGAGGTTTCAGCTGATCAGCGCCAGCACATTATGGTGACCCCCCCCCCCTGCGGATCACATGAAAGCCAGATCCTATGTGTGACTACAGCACCAGTGACAGAAGACTCCTGAGGGGGCTCCGCTGCTGGGGGCTCCGCTGCTGGGAATCCAGGGTTTGCAGAGGTTGTGGGGGCTCAGCTGCCAGGGTTGTGGTGGAGCCTGTGGTTGTGGGGGGCTGTTGCTGGGGTTGTGGGGAGCTGGAGTTGTGGATGGAGGGCTTCTGTGGGGGTTTTGAGGGGTTGCTGCGGGGGGTTGTGGAGGGCTTCTGCGGGGGTTTTGAGGGGTTGCTGCGGGGGGTTGTGGAGGGCTTCTGCGGGGGTTTTGAGGGGTTGCTGCGGGGGGTTGTGGAGGGCTTCTGCGGGGGTTTTGAGGGGTTGCTGCGGGGGGGTTGTGGAGGGCTTCTGCGTGGGTTTTGAGGGGTTGCTGCGGGGGGTTGTGGAGGGCTGCTGCGGGGGGCTGCTGTGGGGGTTTTGAGGGGCTGCTGCAGGGGTTGTGGGGAAGCCAGGGGTTGTGGGGGCTACTGTGGGGGGCTGCTGTGGAGGGTTGCTGTGCGGGTTGTGGGGGGCTGCTGCAGGGGGATTGTGGGGGGCTGCTGTGGGGGGCTGCTGCAGGGGCTTGTGGGGGGCTGCTGCAGGGGCTTGTGGGGGGCTGCTGCGGGGGGAGTTGTGGGGGGCTGCTGCGGGGGGTGTTGTGGGGGGGCTGCTGTGTGGGTTGTGGAAGGTTGCTGTGTGGGTTGTGGGGGGCTGCTGCGGGGGTTGTGGGGGGCTTCTGCGGGGGGGTTGTAGGGGGCTGCTGCGAGGGTTGTGGGGGGCTTCTGCGGAGGTTGGGGGGTGACTGACGGTTTCCTCTGTTGCAGGGAAGGCGCGCTCAGAAGGAGGCTCGGCCCGCACGTCGCTCCTCATCCTCGTCTCCATCTTCCTCTCGGCCGCCTTCGTCATGTTCCTGGTGTATCGGCATTTCCCGCAGCTGAGCGAGTGAGTGTCGGCGGCTCGGGGGGAGCGAGGACGATGGCCGCCGCATCCTCTAATGCTAAACAATAAGTACATTCTGATTTCCAGGGAAGAAAGTGAGAAGCTCAGGATCCCCCGGGACATGGAGGACGCCAAAGCGCTGGGGAAGGTGCTCTCCAAATACAAGGACACCTTCTACGTGGAGGTGCTGGTGGCGTACTTCACCACCTACATCTTGTATCCTTCACAAGCCGCGCCCTCCCCCGCGCCCCTCCCCCGCGCCCGGCTGACCACCTCTGGCTTCATTACTGTGGCTGCTGTTCTATAGTCGCCTTCTCCTCTGCTTTGCAGCAGTGTTGTGCTTTACTGTAGTGCGCGCTCCTCACATATAAGGCAGCGGCCTCAGCGGTGCGTGATCACATGACTTCTCCTTAATGGCGGTGCAGTCTGCAGACCTTCGCCATCCCCGGCTCCATATTCCTGAGCATCCTCTCCGGGTTCCTCTACCCCTTCCCCCTCGCCCTGTTCCTTGTGTGTTTGGTGAGTATTGTTCTATGGGGGAGGGGATCTGTACAGATCAATAACCTGCCTGTAGCTGGTGAATATATAATTGGGGGTCCTCCGATCTCGGGGGTCTTGTCTCCTCTCTTGGACTGAAGCAAATATCTCGCGTGCGGTTCTGCCCCTATTAATATCAATAGGACCAGAACCATTAGTCCCATCAACATTGAATGGAGGGGCAGAGCCCATGTGTGTTTGCATCAGTGGGACCACCATTAATAATGCTGCAGGTCACCCCCTCAAATTCATAGTCACTGCTCCTGTCTTATACACCGATCAACTCCACAGCTGCACTCACTATTCTGCTGTCATATTGTCTTATCCTCCAGTCACCTCCAGAGCTGCACTCACTGTTCTGCTGTCATATTGTGTCTTCTCCTCCAGTCACCTCCAGAGCTGCACTCACTATTCTGCTGTCATATTGTGTCTTATCCTCCAGTCACCTCCAGAGCTGCACTCCTTATTCTGCTGTCACATTGTGTCTTATTCTCCAGTCACCTCCAGAGCTGCACTCCTTTTTCTGCTGTCACATTGTGTCTTATCCTCCAGTCACCTCCAGAGCTGCACTCACTATTTGTCTTATCTCTGCTCTTCTGTTTGCTGTCTCGGCCTCTTCCTTCGTGTCCTTGCTGAGGATGATGGGGATTCGTGGACACGTGACTGCTCCCCGCGCAGCAGACACGTGTTGCATGTGATAAGGGGTGCACTTACTTAACCTCTTCTCTCCTGTTTCCAGTGCTCCGGGCTGGGGGCCTCGTTCTGCTATTTGCTGTCGTACCTCGTTGGGCGGCCGGTGGTTTACAAGTATCTGACTGAGAAGGCGGTGAAATGGTCGCAGCAGGTAAACGTCAGAATTAGAACCCAGCGCTGGTCTGTCCCTATTCACTGACAGCAAGCAGATCTGCTGACCATTCAGAAGTAATGATATGCAGCCCCTCCCCCCGCGGCCTACGCTGCCCCTCCTCCCGCCGCTGCCTGCGCTGCCCCTCCTCCCGCTGCTGCCTGCGCTGCCCCTTTTTCCGCCGTTGCCTGCGCTGCCCCTCCTCCCGCCGCTGCCTGCGCTGCCCCTCCTCCCGCCGCTGCCTGCGCTGCCCCTCCTCCCTGCGCTGCCCCTCCCCCCGCCGCTGCCTGCGCTGCCCCTCCCCCCGCTGCCTGCGCTGCCCCTCCCCCCGCCGCTGCCTGCTCTGCCCCTCCCCCCGCTGCCTGCGCTGCCCCTCCTCCCGCTGCCTGCGCTGCCCCTCCTCCCGCTGCCTGCGCTGCCCCTCCTCCCCCCGCTGCCTGCGCTGCTCCTGCTTATAATCCTCCCCCGGCTCGGTGGTGATCGTCTCTCCTCTTTCTGGCTCCAGGTTGAGCGGCACCGGGATCATCTCATCAATTACATCATCTTCCTGCGGATAACGCCGTTCCTGCCAAACTGGTTCATCAACATCACCGCCCCCGTCATCAACGTCCCCCTCAAAGTGTTCTTCCTGGGAACGTTTCTAGGTGAGAACTACGTCTACAGCACCCCCCAGTGGTGAGGAAGATTGTGTCCCCTCTGATCATCGCGATACAGGATACATGTGTGCACAGTGACTGCACCAGCAGAATAGTGAGTGCAGCTCTGGAGTATAATACAGGGGGTAACTCCGGATCAGTAATGTAATGTATGTACACAGTGACTGCACCAGCAGAATAGTGAGTGCAGCTCTGGAATATAATACAGGAGGTAACTCAGGATCAGTAATGTAATGTATGTATACAGTGACTGCACCAGCAGAATAGTGAGTGCAGCTCTGGAATATAATACAGGAGGTAACTCAGGATCAGTAATGTATGTACACAGTGACTGCACCAGCAGAATAGTGAGTGCAGCTCTGGAGTATAATACAGGAGGTAACTCAGGATCAGTAATGTATGTACAGTGACTGCACCAGCAGAATAGTGAGTGCAGCTCTGCAGTATAATACAGGAGGTAACTCAGGATCAGTAATGTAATGTATGTACACAGTCACTGCACCAGCAGAATAGTGAGTGCAGCTCTGGAGTATAATACAGGAGGTAACTCAGGATCAGTAATGTAATGTATGTACACAGTGACTGCAACAGCAGAATAGTGAGTGCAGCTCTGGAGTATAATACAGGAGGTAACTCAGGATCAGTAATGTATGTACACAGTGACTGCACCAGCAGAATAGTGAGTGCAGCTCTGGAATATAATACAGGAGGTAACTCAGGATCAGTAATGTAATGTATGTATACAGTGACTGCACCAGCAGAATAGTGAGTGCAGCTCTGGAGTATAATACAGGAGGTAACTCAGGATCAGTAATGTATGTACAGTGACTGCACCAGCAGAATAGTGAGTGCAGCTCTGCAGTATAATACAGGAGGTAACTCAGGATCAGTAATGTATGTACACAGTCACTGCACCAGCAGAATAGTGAGTGCAGCTCTGGAGTATAATACAGGAGGTAACTCAGGATCAGTAATGTAATGTATGTACACAGTGACTGCAACAGCAGAATAGTGAGTGCAGCTCTGGAGTATAATACAGGAGGTAACTCAGGATCAGTAATGTAATGTATGTATACAGTGACTGCACCAGCAGAATAGTGAGTGCAGCTCTGGAGTATAATACAGGAGGTAACTCAGGATCAGTAATGTAATGTATGTACACGGTGACTGCACCAGCAGAATAGTGAGTGCAGCTCTGGAATATAATACAGGAGGTAACTCAGGATCAGTAATGTAATGTATATACACAGTGACTGCATCAGCAGAATAGTGAGTGCAGCTCTGGAGTATAATACAGGAGGTAACTCAGGATCAGTAATGTAATGTATGTACACAGTGACTGCACCAGCAGAATAGTGAGTGCAGCTCTGGAGTATAATCCAGGCGGTGACTCTGGGTTGGCTGTATCCGCTGTATCTGACGTCCTGTAATATTGTGCTTCCTCTTTATGTTGCAGGAGTGGCGCCGCCATCATTTGTGGCTATTAAGGCGGGCACGACGCTGTACCAGCTGACCACGGCGGGGGAGGCGGTGTCCTGGAACTCTGTCATCGTCCTCATGGTTCTCGCCGTCGTCTCCATTTTACCGGCCATTTTCCAAAACAAACTGAAGAAGAAATTTGAGTGATTGATGAGCGGATTCTGCGGCTGCTTCTCAGGACGCTCCCGGGGGGGGGCGCGGGGGGGGGGGGGGGACATTATTTAATTTTATGGATTTAAAGACTTCTGCACTTTCTAGTAAATGAACTATGGAAATTCCTCTCTCCGGCGCCCCCCGATGTCTGAGGTGTAAAGTGGGGATCCTGCCGGAGCCGGGGGAGGGGAGGGAGTCGATGTCAATGATTTATTTTTTATTTTAATGCAGTTTTTGTTGATATTTGATTATTTATTCGTCCTCGGCCGTCACCTGGAGGGTCCTGCATCCTGCGCCATCACCCCCCCCATCCTTCTCCGCACCTGGAGGGTCCTGCATCCTGCGCCATCACCCCCCCATCCTTCTCCGCACCTGGAGGGTCCTGCATCCTGCGCCATCACCCCCCCCATCCTTCTCCGCACCTGGAGGGTCCTGCATCCTGCGCCATCACCCCCCCCATCCTTCTCCGCACCTGGAGGGTCCTGCATCCTGCGCCATCACCCCCCCATCCTTCTCCGCACCTGGAGGGTCCTGCATCCTGCGCCATCACCCCCCCATCCTTCTCCACACCTGGAGGGTCCTGCATCCTGCGTCATAGTCACCCCCTCATCCTTCTCCACACCTGGAGGGTCCTGCATCCTGCGCCATAGCCATCCCCCCCATCCTTCTCCACACCTGGGGGGGTCCTGCATCCTGCGCCATAGTTACCCCCCTCATCCTTCTCCGCACCTGGAGGGTCCTGCGCCATAGTCACCCCCTCATCCTTCTCCGCACCTGGAGGGTCCTGCATCCTGCACCATAGCCATCCCCCCCCATCCTCCACACCTGGAGGGTCCTGCATTCTGTGCCATAGTCACCCCCTCATCCTTCTCCACACCTGGAGGGTCTTGCATCCTGCGCCATAGTCACCCCCTCATCCTTCTCCGCACCTGGAGGGTCCTGCCTCCTGCACCATAGCCATCCCCCCCCCCATCCTTTTCCACACCTGGAGGGTCCTGCATCCTGCACCATAGTCACCCCCTCATCCTTCTCCGCACCTGGAGGGTCCTGCATCCTGCACCATAGCCGTCCCCCCCCCCCATCCTTCTCCGCACCTGGAGAGTCCTGCATCCTGCGCCATAGCCATCCCCCCCCATCCTTCTCCGCACCTGGAGGGTCCTGCATCCTGCACCATAGCCGTCCCCCCCCATCCTTCTCCGCACCTGGAGGGTCCTGCATCCTGTGCCATAGTCACCCCCCCATCCTTCTCCACACCTGGAGGGTCCTGCATCCTGCACCATAGCCGTCCCCCCCATCCTTCTCCGCACCTGGAGGGTCCTGCATCCTGCGCCATAGCCATCCCCCCCCCATCCTTCTCCGCACCTGGAGGGTCCTGCATCCTGCGCCATAGCCGTCCCCCCATCCTTCTCCGCACCTGGAGGGTCCTGCATCCTGCGCCATAGCCATCCCCCCCCCCATCCTTCTCCACCTGGAGGGTCCTGCATCCTGCGCCATAGCCGTCCCCCCCATCCTTCTCCGCACCTGGAGGGTCCTGCCTCCTGCGCCATAGCCATCCCCCCCCCATCCTTCTCCACACCTGGAGGGTCCTGCATCTTGCGCCATAGTCACCCCCTCATCCTTCTCCTTCTCCACACCTGGAGGGTCCTGCATCCTGCGCCATAGTCACCCCCTCATCCTTCTCCGCACCTGGAGGGTCCTGCATCCTGCGCCATCACCCCCCCCCATCCTTCTCCACACCTGGAGGGTCCTGCATCCTGCGCCATAGTCACCCCCCTCATCCTTCTCCGCACCTCGAGGGTCCTGCATCCTGCGCCATCCTTCCCTTCCATCCTTCTCCGCACCTGGAGGGTCCTGCATCCTGCGCCAGTCACCCCCTCATCCTTCTCCGCACCTGGAGGGTCCTGCATCCTGCGCCATAGCCATCCCCCCCCATCCTTCTCCGCATCTGGAGGGTCCTGCGCCATAGCCATCCCCCCTATCCTTCTCGTTCTCCACACCTGGAGGGTCCTGGATCTTGCGCTGCAGCTGTCCCCCCCCCCCCCCATCCTTCTCCGCACCGCAGGCTCACGTCCTGTATATATTGATGGCTGTAGTGTTGGTGTCGGCCATCAGCCTGGGACGGGGCAGGCGCAGCGGAGACTGATTGTCAGCTCTGCAGCCTCTTTGTGCTGTAATGGAGCAGACGCTTATGTTCCTGCAATGGGCACATGTACAGTGGCACGGTGACCTGGAGGGGGGGCAGGTGCCAAAATCTGAAGTGTCCTAACGGCAACAAGAGTCTATAGGGTGTCCTTGCCCCCCCCATCTGTCACCTCCCGCCGTCTCTGCCCCATATTGATGCTTTGCGAGTGGCGCCCTCTAGAGTCGTTTTGCGATCGGATCGGTGAGGTCTGCAGTCAAGGTCCTTCTCCTCCTTCTCCCCGTGTGTGTGAGCGGCTGCGGGACGCCGGATCCTCCTCCTCCCCGTGTGTGTGAGCGGCTGTGGGACCCCGGATCCTCCTCCTCGTGTGTGTGAGCGGCTGCGGGACCCCAAATCCTCCTCCCCGTGTGTGTGAGCGGCTGCGGGACCCCGGATCCTCCTCCTCCCCGTGTGTGTGAGCGGCTGCGGGACCCCGGATCCTCCTCCTCCCCGTGTGTGTGAGCGGCTGCGGGACCCCGGATCCTCCTCCTCCCCGTGTGTGTGAGCGGCTTGGGGACCCCGGATCCTCCTCCTCCCCGTATGTGTGAGCGGCTGCGGGACCCCGGATCCTCCTCCTCCTCCCCGTGTGTGTGAGCGGCTGCGGGACCCCGGATCCTCCTCCTCCCCGTGTGTGTGAGCGGCTGCGGGACCCCGGATCTTCCATATTTTATGGTTCTCATCAGTGTTCTCCTCACGTCTCCTCCTCATTTATCCTCTTGTTTTCTTTTGATTCTCTGTTTCTGTGACTGATAAATCCTATAAACGTCTTCACTTTGCACTTTTTCGTGCACACGTGTTCCTTGTGCGCGGCGGCCGCACCCGTCCATCTCACCGCCCGGAGTCAGTGGAGGAGCCGGCCGCAACCGTCCATCTCACCGCCCGGAGTCAGTGGAGGAGCCGGCCGCACCTGTCCATCTCACCGCCCGGAGTCAGTGGAGGAGCCGGCCGCACCCATCCATCTCGCCGCCCGGAGTCAGTGGAGGAGCCGGCCCGCAACCGTCCATCTCACCGCCCGGAGTCAGTGGAGGAGCCAGCCGCAACCCGTCCATCTCGCCGCCCGGAGTCAGTGGAGGAGGAGCCCGGCCGCACCCGTCCATCTCACCGCCCGGTGTCAGTGGAGGAGCCGGCCGCACCTGTCCATCTCACCACTCGGAGTCAGTGGAGGAGCCGGCCGCACCCGTCCATCTCGCCGCCCGGAGTCAGTGGAGGAGCCGACCGCACCCGTCCATCTCGCCGCCCGGAGTCAGTGGAGGAGCCGGCCGCACCCGTTCCATCTCGCCGCCCGGAGTCAGTGGAGGAGCCGGCCGCACCCGTCCATCTCGCCGCCCGGAGTCAGTGGAGGAGCCCGGCCGCACCCATCCATCTCACCGCCCGGAGTCAGTGGAGGAGCCGGCCGCACCCGTCCATACTCACCGCCCGGAGTCAGTTGAGGAGCCGGCCGCACCCGTCCATCTCACCGCCCGGAGTCAGTGCAGGAGCCGGCCGCACCCGTCCATCTCACCCGCCCGGAATCAGTAGAGGAGCCGGCCGCACCCGTCCATCTCACCGCCCGGAGTCAGTGGAGGAGCCGGCCGCACCCGTCCATCTCACCGCCCGGAGTCAGTGGAGGAGCCGGCCGCACCCGTCCATCTCACCGCCCGGAGTCAGTGGAGGAGCCGGCCGCACCCGTCCATCTCACCGCCCGGAGTCAGTGGAGGAGCCGGCCGCACCCGTCCATCTCACCGCCTGGAGTCAGTGCAGGAGCCGGCCGCACCCCTCCATGTCACCAGCCCGGAGTCAGTGGAGGAGCCGGCCGCACCCGTCCATCTCACCGCCCGGAGTCGGTGGAGGAGCCGGCCGCACCCGTCCATCTCGCCGCCCGGAGTCAGTGGAGGAGCCGGCCGCACCCATCCATCTCACCGCCCGGAGTCAGTGGAGGAGCCGGCCGCACCCGTCCATCTCACCGCCCGGAGTCAGTTGAGGAGCCGGCCGCACCCGTCCATCTCACCGCCCGGAGTCAGTGCAGGAGCCGGCCGCACCCGTCCATCTCACCGCCCGGAATCAGTAGAGGAGCCGGCCGCACCCGTCCATCTCACCGCCCGGAGTCAGTGGAGGAGCCGGCCGCACCCGTCCATCTCACCGCCCGGAGTCAGTGGAGGAGCCGGCCGCACCCGTCCATCTCACCGCCCGGAGTCAGTGGAGGAGCCGGCCGCACCCGTCCATCTCACCGCCCGGAGTCAGTTGAGGAGCCGGCCGCACCCGTCCATCTCACCGCCTGGAGTCAGTGCAGGAGCCGGCCGCACCCCTCCATGTCACCGCCCGGAGTCAGTGGAGGAGCCGGCCGCACCCGTCCATCTCACCGCCCGGAGTCAGTGGAGGAGCCGGCCACACCCGTCCATCTCGCCGCCCGGAGTCAGTGGAGGAGCCGGCCGCACCCGTCCATCTCGCCGCCCGGAGTCAGTGGAGAAGCCGGCCGCACCCGTCCATCTCGCCGCCCGGAGTCAGTGGAGGAGCCGGCCGCACCCGTCCATCTCACCGCCCAGAGTCAGTGGAGGAGCCGGCCGCACCCGTCCATCTCACCGCCCGGAGTCAGTGGAGGAGCCGGCCGCACCCGTCCATCTCACCGCCCGGAGTCAGTGGAGGAGCCGGCCGCACCCGTCCATCTCATCGCCCGGAGTCAGTGCAGGAGCCGGCCGCACCCGTCCATCTCACCGCCCGGAGTCAGTGGAGGAGCCGGCCGCACCCGTCCATCTCACCGCCCGGAGTCAGTGGAGGAGCCGGCCGCACCCGTCCATTTCACCGCCCGGAGTCAGTGGAGGAGCGCGGCTATAGTTGTATTTATCAGACGAATTATTCAGCAAATGAACAGGCTAATGACCGTGGCGCCACCTGGTGGAGCTGTGCCGGGACAGCCGGAGGGATCGCAGATTTCCCACCGCTGCCACCAATTTGTGACGGTCAGCAGTCCGCTGCCACCGATCCTCAGGAGGATACACCACTGACTGACGGTTGATGGACGAGGTGTCAGAGGCTTTCGCTATCAGAGCCGATTTATTGGGCGCTTTCACAGTGAGCGTATACTATATACCCACACACGGTTCCAACACATGGAGTATATACATCACTGCGGTCACCCCTGAGTTCTGCACAAACCCAAGAAAACCCTAGCTGCCACCTCCAATCATTTCTACAGGCCGATTACACGCCGGTAACGTATGACCACATAATAAGGGATGCGATTATAGAGCAAGAGGAACACAACTATTACATTTGAAATATTTAATCCAAAAAGTTGGCAATGTTTACAAAAATATACAGACAATTGTTACAATGAGTACAAAATAATACAGTTAGGCCTAAGCCACATGGCGAGAAAATCGGTGCGAGTGGAGTGCGATAAAACATCGCATTCCCCTCGGACCAATTCTAGCCTGTGTGTCAGCACACATGGGCGATTATTTTCTCAGCCCTAATCGGACTGAGAAAACAATCGCAGCATGCTGCGATTGTAAGCTGAGTCTCTTTCTCTCGCACCCATTCAAGTGAATGGGGCGAGAGAAAAATCGCACTGCACTCGCGGTACACCGGTGTACTGCTAGTGCAGTGCGAGAATGGCAATAGCCGGCTACACAGTAGAGAGGGAGAGAAATCCCTCCCTCCCGTCCTGAGTGCCGGCCCGCCCCCCGCAGCTGAGGTCTGCTCGCACGAACGGACCTCAGTTGCAAGGACACAGGCATGACACTCGGCTCTGCTGTACTGCCAGCACGAGCCGAGTCTCATGCAAGTGGATCGCAGTAGTGCCCGTGTGGCCCCAGCCTTACCTGAAAGGGATAAACAAAGCAGAGGTAGTGACCCTGATGTCGCAGGGATGGTGCGAATATTTTATAGATAGGAGCGCTCTGATTAGGAAAATGGAGCAATCCTTCCTCGCGCTGGATCTTCCGGCCCTGAACGATGAATATAATTCAGAATCTGCTTCTATCGGATATCCGTCACTTCCACAAAGCGCTCACCATGGGGAGGTCAGATGAGGGCTGGTCAAGAGGAGCCGGCCCCAAAAATGATGTAATTTACGATTTTAAAGATCTCTGCCTCCTGGAGATCCTAAGTGGAAGATATTAATGCCATGTTTCTTATCATGATTTTATCTTTCCATAGATAAGGAAACATGGCATATACAACCCCATCCATCGGGCCAATATTAATTTCGTATTTAATGTCAGACGGTACCACAATGAACGTGCATGTCATTCTCCTCAGGGTCACAATGTTGAAAATGTGTCTCCCGTACCTGTAGGAACCACGCCTGTTATGATTCAGTGACCGAGGAGGGGCAAAAAAAAAGGGGCAAAAACTAGGAAATCCAGAGTGTCACAAGAGTGGTTGGAATCTCAGCTGACTGCAAACCTCAGACTGACAACACAACTAGAAGTAGCCGTGGGGCGAACCTATGATGACCTGGTCGCCTCGACACAGCCGGAGAATTAATTCTTCCTAAAGGGAAGAAATATAGGAAAAGCTAATCTGCCTCGGAGCAGTTCCACAAAGATATAGATAGACCCCCACATATATAACCTGGGAGACAAGACATACAGTACACAGGTAGAAAACAGATTCAGCAAAGATGAGGCCCAAACTATAGGAAAGGACAAAAAAGAGAACTATCTGCAGCCACGCAATACCCTAAAGAAATCAACACACCTGATAGGAAAAATACTGAGCCCACACGATCTCTCCCCCACTATATCCGTTCTCTGGTGTTACTGGGATCCAAGCAAAACTCTTATGATCTGGAACCATGGAAGACCACCATAAAACATTGGTAAAAGGTGACAAGAGCATTGGCAACTAATCTGGCCACCATCCCCTTACTAACCATCAACACTAGAAGTAGCCGAGAGGTAAACTAACATCCTATGCACCGCGAACCCAGCCGGAGAACTAGCTATCCTAAAGGAAGGAAAGATGAATAACTCTCTGCCTCAGAAAATAGATAAAGAATAGCTAGCCCCGCACATTCAAAGACTGCGGTGATATAGGAAAAACACAATACACAGATAGATGATAGGATTAGCAAAAAGGTGAGGCCCTACTGACTAAATAGGACAGGACAGGAAAGGGGCTGATGGTGGCCAGAGAAAAACCCTGCAAAAATCCAACAACCTGATGGTGCAAAAAGCCCTCAGATCACTGGATTTGAACTCCGTCCTATACCAGGCGCTCTTGTCATACCAATGAACAGAAAGCAGGAACCATACAAATTCAAGAAGCAACAAACACATGGACTTATAGGAGCAACTGAGAGGAAGATCCCTGCCTGCAAATAAACTGACAATAACCACAGCAAATGACAAACTCAGATAAGAGCAAAAAGAACCAAACAACAAATAAAGAGCCAAGCACTTATCTGGGGTAGATGTGGTCTGGAGCAGGATGAAGCAGGCTGGAGATACAAAGAACAACTGACATCCGGCATAGCCTGCAATCAGACCAGGATTTAAATAGGCAGAGAGTTAGCAATGGAAATGCCCATTGCACAACACACCTGGTCTATGTCCAAACCATTCCTGGCCACAAGAGGGAGCCTCACAGCAGCAAAAGCAGAACTGACATTCACAACACAAAACACTAATATAGAGGAAGAACTGAAATTAATACCAAGCTTGACACAATACATTGCAGAATATAGAGCTGGGTACACAGACATTCGCAGCAGGGAAAAATCCAACTCCACCCAGGACTCCACAAGTAAAATCATGGAGACCAGCCTTAATGCCTCCAAAATAAACAACAGAAAAATGGAAACAAAACCAGCAGAGGTACAAAACCAAACATATGTTTAGGAGTTCAGGTAGAGACAGAAGATAGGACGGGCTCCAGAATATCCACAGAACCACAGGAAGCAACATTGATCACCGGCGCAGAACCAAGAGAACACTACTCCATTATATAGGCCCAGTCTGAACAACCTGATTTCCAATCCTCCTCAGCTGTCCGGCTTCTGTTAAGCAGAACAACTCCACTACCAGCACTGGCCACAAGAGGGAGCCCCAAACCAGAACCCAGTCCCAAATGTGTTCACAACACACGCCTGTCACAAAAGCCCAATATCCACAACTGGAGTCTAGTGCTGGCTTGTCAGCTGAGTTCTCCTCGCAGGGAAGGGAAATTGTCGCCTCCGGATCGGAGCCGCCTTGGCCTCCAATTAGTGCAGAGTTTTCACTCATTTCTGGGCTCTCAGCTCATTAGCGAGAGGTTGTTATAGACACTGACCACCAGGGGGCGCTGCACTATGCAAGAAAATCTCACACTGCTGCACTGGCCCAAGTATCAACGGGCGAAAGGAGACGGCAACGTCAGCTCGTATGGACGTGATTGGAGGACGAGGTATATGGAGGTCAGGAGCTGCGCTATCAATCCAGCAGAGGCCGGAGCGGAGCTCAGATTGCTGCTGGCACAAACACGACCTTCACCTCCGAAAACACGAGCCTCCGCAACAAAACCATGAGCCTCCACAAGGAAAACATGACCCTCGCCATCTAAAACACGAGCCTCCACAAGGAAAACAAGAGCCTCCACAAGGAAAACAAGAGCCTCCACAAGGAAAACATGACCCTCGCCATCTAAAACACGAGCCTCCACAAGGAAAACAAGAGCCTCCACTGAAAACACGAGCCTCAACAACAAAACCACGAGCCTCCACAAGGAAAACATGACCCTCGCCATCTAAAACACGAGCCTCCACAAGGAAAACACGAGCCTCCACAAGGAAGACACGAGCCTCCACAACAAAACCACAAGCCTCCACAAGGAAAACACGAGCCTCCACAAGGAAAACCCCAGCCTCCACTGAAAACATGACCCTCGCCATCTAAAACACAAGCCTCCACAAGGAAAACACGAGCCTCCACAAGGAAAACATGACCCTCGCCATCTAAAACACGAGCCTCCGCAAGGAAAACGCGAGCCTCCACAACAAAACCACGAGCCTCCACAAGGAAAACATGACCCTCGCCATCTAAAACACGAGCCTCCACAAGGAAAACAAGAGCCTCCACTGAAAACACGAGCCTCCACAAGGAAAACAAGAGCCTCCACAAGGAAAACACGAGCCTCCACAAGGAAAACATGACCCTCGCCATCTAAAACACGAGCCTCCACAAGGAAAACAAGAGCCTCCACTGAAAACACGAGCCTCAACAACAAAACCACGAGCCTCCACAAGGAAAACATGACCCTCGCCATCTAAAACACGAGCCTCCACAAGGAAAACACGAGCCTCCACAAGGAAGACACGAGCCTCCACAACAAAACCACAAGCCTCCACAAGGAAAACACGAGCCTCCACAAGGAAAACCCCAGCCTCCACTGAAAACATGACCCTCGCCATCTAAAACACAAGCCTCCACAAGGAAAACACGAGCCTCCACAAGGAAAACATGACCCTCGCCATCTAAAACACGAGCCTCCACAAGGAAAACAAGAGCCTCCACTGAAAACACGAGCCTCCACAAGGAAAACAAGAGCCTCCACAAGGAAGACACGAGCCTCCACAACAAAACCACGAGCCTCCACAAGGAAAACACGAGCCTCCACAAGGAAAACCCCAGCCTCCACTGAAAACATGACCCTCGCCATCTAAAACACGAGCCTCCACAACAAAACCACGAGCCTCCACTGAAAACAGGGGGTCTCCTGTAATGATGGGGTGTTCTGGATGGGGGGGGGACTTCTGTAGTGATTGGGTGATCTGGGTGGGGTCTCATGTAATGATGAGATGTTCTGGGGGGGTCACGTGTAATGAAGGGGAGTTCTGGGTGGGGGGGTCTTGTGTAATGATGGGGTGTTCTGGGGGGTCTCCTGTAATGATAGGGTGTTCTGGGTGGGTGGGGTTTCCTGTAATGATGGGGTGTTCTGGGGGGTTCTCCTGTAATGATGGGGTGTTCTGGGGGGTCTCCTGTAATGATGGGGTGTTCTGGGTGGGTGGGGTTTCCTGTAATGATGGGGGTGTTCTGGGGGGGGGGGTCTCCTGTAATGATGGGGTGTTCTGGGGGGGGGGTCTCCTGTAATGATGGGATGTTCTCGGTGGGGGGGTCTCCTGTAATGATGGGGTGTTCTCGGTGGGGGGTCTCCTGTAATGATGGGGTGTTCTCGGTGGGGGGGTCTCCTGTAATAAAGGGGTGTTCTGGGTGGGGAGGGTCTCCTGTAATGATGGGGTGTTCTGGGGGGGGTCTCATGTAATGATGGGGTGTTCGGGGGGGGGGGGTCCTGTACTGATGCGGTGCTCTGGGGGTCTCCTGTAATGATGGGGTGTTCTTGGTGGGGGGTCTCCTGTAATGATGGGGTGTTCTGGGGGGTTTCCTGTAGTGATGGGGTGTTCTGGATGTAGGGGTCTCCTGTAATGATGGGGTGTTCTGGGGGGGGGGGGGTGTCTCCTGTAATGATGGGGTGTTCTGGGTGTAGGGGTCTCCTGTAATGATGGGGTGTTCTGGGGGGTTCTCCTGTAATGATGGGGTGTCCTGGGGGGGGTCTCCTGTAATGATGGGGTGTTCTGGGTGGGTCTCCTGTAATGATGGGGTGTTCTGGGGGGGGGGGGGTGGGGTCTCCTGTAATGATGGGGTGTTCTGGGTGGGTGGGGGTCTCCTGTAATGATGGGGTGTTCTGGGTGGGTGGGGGTTCCCTGTAATGATGGGGTGTTCGGGGGGGGGGGGGTCTCCTGTAATGATGGGGTGTTCTGGGTGTGGGGGTCTCCTGTAATGATGGGGTGTTCGGGGGGGGGTGTCTCCTGTAATGATGGGGTGCTCTGGGGGGGGTCTCATGTAATGATGGGGTGTTCTCGGTGGGGGGTCTCCTGTAATGATGGGGTGTTCTCGGTGGGGGGGTCTCCTGTAATGATGGGGTGCTCTGGGGGGGTCTCATGTAATGATGAGGTGTTCTGGGGGGGTCTCATGTAATGATGGGGTGTTCTGGGTGTGGGGGTCTCCTGTAATGATGGGGTGTTCGGGGGGGGGGTCTCCTGTAATGATGGGGTGTTCTGGGGGGGTCTCCTGTAATGATGGGGTGTTCTGGGGGGGTCTCCTGTAATGATGGGGTGTTCTGGGGGGGTCTCCTGTAATGATGGGGGTGTTCTGGGGGGGGTCTCCTGTAATGATGGGGTATTTTGGGTTGGGGTCTTGCTCTGGAGTTGGGGGGGATTCTCGGTCACGATCTGAGCAGTGAACACAATGACATCATCCTGGTGGAGCACTGCGCTTGCGCCTCCAGACTCCACCCCGCTGTGCCGCAGGCTCCGCCCCGTTGTCGGTGCTCAGCTGTCCGGACATCCCGTGATGCAGTGCGGGGCACCGGGCGGCCGCTGACCGGAGACATGAGCGGGGGAGGGGGGGAACAGCGCGGCGCCCGGACGCTTCGCCGACTACTTCGTTATCTGCGGTCTGGACACCGACACCGGACTGGAACCGGATGAGCTCTCCGGTAAGTGACAGCGGAGGAATAAGGGAGAGCCGGGGACCGGAGGGGAAGGGGAAGGAAGAGGGAGCGGGGAAAGAGGAGGAGGGAGACATAACGGGAGCTGCAGATAACGGTACAGGCTCCTCGTGTATACACTGCCCATATATATATCTCCTGTATACACTGCCCATATATATATCTCCTGTATACACTGCCCACATATATATATATCTCCTGTATACACTGCCCATATATATATCTCCTGTATACACTGCCCATATATATATCTCCTGTATACACTGCCCATATATATATCTCCTGTATACACTGCCCATATATATATCTCCTGTATACACTGCCCATATATATATCTCCTGTATACACTGCCCATATATATATCTCCTGTATACACTGCCCATATATATATCTCCTGTATACACTGCCCATATATATATCTCCTGTATACACTGCCCATATATATATCTCCTGTATACACTGCCCATATATATATCTCCTGTATACACTGCCCATATATATATCTCCTGTATACACTGCCCACATATATATATCTCCTGTATACACTGCCCATATATATATCTCCTGTATACACTGCCCATATATATATATATATCTCCTGTATACACTGCCCATATATATATCTCCTGTATACACTGCCCATATATATATATCTCCTGTATACACTGCCCATATATATATCTCCTGTATACACTGCCCATATATATATCTCCTGTATACACTGCCCATATATATATCTCCTGTATACACTGCCCATATATATATCTCCTGTATACACTGCCCATATATATATCTCCTGTATACACTGCCCACATATATATATCTCCTGTATACACTGCCCATATATATATCTCCTGTATACACTGCCCATATATATATATCTCCTGTATACACTGCCCACATATATATATCTCCTGTATACACTGCCCATATATATATCTCCTGTATACACTGCCCATATATATATCTCCTGTATACACTGCCCATATATATATATCTCCTGTATACACTGCCCATATATATATCTCCTGTATACACTGCCCATATATATATCTCCTGTATACACTGCCCATATATATATCTCCTGTATACACTGCCCATATATATATATCTCCTGTATACACTGCCCATATATATATCTCCTGTATACACTGCCCACATATATATATCCTGTATACACTGCCCATATATATATCTCCTGTATACACTGCCCATATATATATATCTCCTGTATACACTGCCCATATATATATCTCCTGTATACACTGCCCATATATATATATCCTGTATACACTGCCCATATATATATATCTCCTGTATACACTGCCCATATATATATATATCTCCTGTATACACTGCCCATATATATATATCTCCTGTATACACTGCCCATATATATATCTCCTGTATACACTGCCCATATATATATCTCCTGTATACACTGCCCATATATATATCTCCTGTATACACTGCCCATATATATATATATATATATCTCCTGTATACACTGCCCATATATATATCCTGTATACACTGCCCACATATATATATATCCTGTATACACTGCCCACATATATATATCTCCTGTATACACTGCCCATATATATATCTCCTGTATACACTGCCCATATATATATCTCCTGTATACACTGCCCATATATATATATATATATATATATATATATATATCTCCTGTATACACTGCCCATATATATATCTCCTGTATACACTGCCCATATATATCTCCTGTATACACTGCCCATATATATATCCTGTATACACTGCCCACATATATATATCTCCTGTATACACTGCCCATATATATATCTCCTGTATACACTGCCCATATATATATCTCCTGTATACACTGCCCATATATATATCTCCTGTATACACTGCCCATATATATATCTCCTGTATACACTGCCCATATATATATCTCCTGTATACACTGCCCATATATATATCTCCTGTATACACTGCCCATATATATATCTCCTGTATACACTGCCCATATATATATATATCCTGTATACACTGCCCATATATATATATCTCCTGTATACACTGCCCATATATATATATCTCCTGTATACACTGCCCATATATATATATCTCCTGTATACACTGCCCATATATATATATCTCCTGTATACACTGCCCATATATATATCTCCTGTATACACTGCCCATATATATATCTCCTGTATACACTGCCCATATATATATCTCCTGTATACACTGCCCATATATATATCTCCTGTATACACTGCCCATATATATATATATATATATATATATATATATATATATCTCCTGTATACACTGCCCATATATATATCCTGTATACACTGCCCACATATATATATCTCCTGTATACACTGCCCATATATATATCTCCTGTATACACTGCCCATATATATATCTCCTGTATACACTGCCCATATATATATCTCCTGTATACACTGCCCATATATATATATATATATATATATATATATATATATCTCCTGTATACACTGCCCATATATATATCTCCTGTATACACTGCCCCTGGTATATCTCCTGTATACACTGCCCATATATATATCTCCTGTATACACTGCCCATATATATATCTCCTGTATACACTGCCCCTGGGTATATCTCCTGTATACACTGCCCATATATATATCTCCTGTATACACTGCCCATATATATATATCTCCTGTATACACTGCCCATATATATATCTCCTGTATACACTGCCCATATATATATATCTCCTGTATACACTGCCCATATATATATCTCCTGTATACACTGCCCATATATATATATCTCTTGTATACACTGCCCATATATATATCTCCTGTATACACTGCCCCTGGGTATATCTCCTGTATACACTGCCCATATATATATCTCCTGTATACACTGCCCATATATATATCTCCTGTATACACTGCCCATATATATATATCTCCTGTATACACTGCCCATATATATATCTCCTGTATACACTGCCCATATATATATCTCCTGTATACACTGCCCATATATATATCTCCTGTATACACTGCCCATATATATATCTCCTGTATACACTGCCCATATATATATCTCCTGTATACACTGCCCATATATATATCTCCTGTATACACTGCCCATATATATATCTCCTGTATACACTGCCCATATATATATCTCCTGTATACACTGCCCATATATATATCTCCTGTATACACTGCCCATATATATATCTCCTGTATACACTGCCCATATATATATCTCCTGTATACACTGCCCATATATATATATCTCCTGTATACACTGCCCATATATATATATCTCCTGTATACACTGCCCATATATATATATCTCCTGTATACACTGCCCATATATATATCTCCTGTATACACTGCCCATATATATATCTCCTGTATACACTGCCCATATATATATATCTCCTGTATACACTGCCCATATATATATATCTCCTGTATACACTGCCCATATATATATATCTCCTGTATACACTGCCCATATATATATATCTCCTGTATACACTGCCCATATATATATATCTCCTGTATACACTGCCCATATATATATCTCCTGTATACACTGCCCATATATATATATATATCTCCTGTATACACTGCCCATATATATATATCTCCTGTATACACTGCCCATATATATATATCTCCTGTATACACTGCCCATATATATATCTCCTGTATACACTGCCCATATATATATCTCCTGTATACACTGCCCATATATATATATCTCCTGTATACACTGCCCATATATATATCTCCTGTATACACTGCCCATATATATATCTCCTGTATACACTGCCCATATATATATCTCCTGTATACACTGCCCATATATATATCTCCTGTATACACTGCCCACATATATATATCTCTTGTATACACTGCCCATATATATATCTCCTGTATACACTGCCCATATATATATCTCCTGTATACACTGCCCACATATATATATCTCCTGTATACACTGCCCATATATATATCTCCTGTATACACTGCCCATATATATATCTCCTGTATACACTGCCCCTGGGTATATATATATATATCTCCTGTATACACTGCCCCTGGGTATATATATATATATATATCTCCTGTATACACTGCCCCTGGGTATATATATATATCTCCTGTATACACTGCCCCTGGGTATATATATATATATATCTCCTGTATACACTGCCCCTGGGTATATATATATATCTCCTGTATACACTGCCCCTGGGTATATATATATATCTCCTGTATACACTGCCCCTGGGTATATATATATATCTCCTGTATACACTGCCCCTGGGTATATATATATATATCTCCTGTATACACTGCCCCTGGGTATATATATATATCTCCTGTATACACTGCCCCTGGGTATATATATATATCTCCTGTATACACTGCCCCTGGGTATATATATATATCTCCTGTATACACTGCCCCTGGGTATATATATATATCTCCTGTATACACTGCCCCTGGGTATATATATATATATATCTCCTGTATACACTGCCCCTGGGTATATATATATATATCTCCTGTATACACTGCCCCTGGGTGTATATATATATATATATATATCTCCTGTATACACTGCCCCTGGGTATATATATATATATATATATATATATATATATATATATATATATATATATATATATATCTCTCTCCTGTATACACTGCCCCTGGGTATATATATATCTCCTGTATACACTGCCCCTGGGTATATATATATATATCTCCTGTATACACTGCCCCTGGGTATATATATATATATATATATATCTCCTGTATACACTGCCCCTGGGTATATATATATATATATCTCCTGTATACACTGCCCCTGGGTATATATATATATATATATATATATATATATATATATATATATCTCCTGTATACACTGCCCCTGGGTATATATATATATATCTCCTGTATACACTGCCCCTGGGTATATATATATATATCTCCTGTATACACTGCCCCTGGGTATATATATATATATATCTCCTGTATACACTGCCCCTGGGTATATATATATATATATCTCCTGTATACACTGCCCCTGGGTATATATATATATATATCTCCTGTATACACTGCCCCTGGGTATATATATATATATATATATATCTCCTGTATACACTGCCCCTGGGTATATATATATATATATATATATATATATATCTCCTGTATACACTGCCCCTGGGTATATATATATATATATATCTCCTGTATACACTGCCCCTGGGTATATATATATATATATATATATATATATATCTCCTGTATACACTGCCCCTGGGTGTATATATATATCTCCTGTATACACTGCCCCTGGGTGTATATATATATCTCCTGTATACACTGCCCCTGGGTGTATATATATATATCTCCTGTATACACTGCCCCTGGGTATATATATATATCTCCTGTATACACTGCCCCTGGGTATATATATATATCTCCTGTATACACTGCCCATATATATATCTCCTGTATACACTGCCCATATATATATATATATCTCCTGTATACACTGCCCCTGGGTATATATATATATCTCCTGTATACACTGCCCCTGGGTATATATATATATATCTCCTGTATACACTGCCCCTGGGTATATATATCTATATCTCCTGTATACACTGCCCCTGGGTATATATATATATATATATATATATATATATATCTCCTGTATACACTGCCCCTGGGTATATATATATATATATCTCCTGTATACACTGCCCCTGCGTGTGTGTGTGTATGTAATATATATATATATATATATATATATATATATATATATATATATATATATATTTATATACACATCTCATATCCATGTAAGGTGGTTAACCTATTCATCGCCGGGCCGTGTCGGGTCAGGCGTTGTCACGAGGCGCACACTTAATGGTTGAGGGAGTGGGTGTTAGGAAAGGTTCGTGGTGACGCCTCCTGTGGATTGCAGCCAGGAGTAGCCGCCATTGCAGGGTTCCTCTCCGGGGCAGGTGTTATGGCAGCCGGGATGGTGTGGCTCCCCACAGGTGGAGCGGGCCCCGGGTGGATGATGAGGGTAGTAATGGCCATCGGTGGCTCGGCGCTGGGCACCGGTAATGACGAGCCCACACAGTCTCTGCGGGTTCAGGGTGTCGTTTCCTCCCAACTTCAGCTGTTGCCCGGTCACACTGGTCACCGCCGTGATGGGCTCCGGTCAGGGGTGAGAGTCCAATTTCTAGGGTGTCCCCCTCCGCAGTCAGGTACCCCGGCTGACCTCCCGCTCCAAGCCCCGCGCCCAGCAAAGTCCAAGCACTCCAGAGATGTCTTGCCAGAACCATGGTCCTGACGGGTCTGCTCCGGATGTGAGTGTGTTGTGCCTGGTGATGTCAGGCGTGAACGATCCGGCTCCTGCTGTGACCGACGGGAGCCGGATCACCAGAGAGAGCCACTGGTCTGCAAAACCCCGCCCACCGGAACAAAACACCGCCCACCTGAACAAAACACCGCCCACCTGAACAAAACACCGCCCACCTGAACAAAACACCGCCCACCTGAACAAAACACCGCCCACCTGAACAAAACACCGCCCACCTGAACAAAACACCGCCCACCTGAACAAAACACCGCCCGCCTGAACAAAACACCGCCCGCCTGAACAAAACACCGCCCGCCTGAACAAAACACCGCCCGCCTGAACAAAACACCGCCCGCCTGAACAAAACACCGCCCGCCTGAACAAAACCCCCGCCCGCCTGAACAAAACCCCCGCCCGCCTGAACAAAACCCCCGCCCGCCTGAACAAAACCCCGCCCGCCTGAACAAAACCCCGCCCGCCTGAACAAAACCCCGCCCGCCTGAACAAAACCCCGCCCGCCTGAACAAAACCCCGCCCGCCTGAACAAAACCCCGCCCGCCTGAACAAAACCCCGCCCGCCTGAACAAAACCCCGCCCGCCTGAACAAAACCCCGCCCGCCTGAACAAAACCCCGCCCGCCTGAACAAAACCCCGCCCGCCTGAACAAAACCCCGCCCGCCTGAACAAAACCCCGCCCGCCTGAACAAAACCCCGCCCGCCTGAACAAAACCCCGCCCGCCTGAACAAAACCCCGCCCGCCTGAACAAAACCCCGCCAACTTGGCAAATTAATTGGCCCGTTGTGGGTGGGCAGGGTTTCGCCGTGGGTAGGCGTGGTGTCGGCAGCATTAACACAAAATTAAATGTGTTCACCTGCAGTAAACATATATTTAACCCCTTAAGGACGAAGCCAGTTTTGTACTTAATGACCAGGCCATTTTTTGCAATTCTGACCAGTGTCACTTTATGAGGTCATAACTCTGGAACGCTTCAACGGATCCCGGTGATTCTGACATTGTTTTTTCGTGACATATTGTACTTCATGATAGTTATAAATTTAGAACGATATTTTTTGCTTTTATTTGTGAAAAAATCGGAAATTTGATGAAAATTTTGAAAATTTTGCAATTTTCAAACTTTTAATTTTTATGCCCTTAACCCAGCGAGTTATGTCACACAAAACAGTTAATAAATAACATTTCCCACATGTCTACTTTACATTAGCGCAATTTCTGAAACAAAATGTTTTGGGGTTAGGAAGTTAGAAGGGGTCAAAGTTCATCAGCAATTTCCCATTTTTTCAACAAAATTCACAAAACCATTTTTTTAGGGACCACATCACATTTGAAGTGACTTTGAGAGGCCTAAGTGACAGAAAATACCTAAAAGTGACACCATTCTCAAAACAGCACGCCTCAAAGTACTCAAAACCACATCCAAGAAGTTTATTAACCCTTCAGGTGCTTCACAGGAACTAAAGCAAAGTGGAATGAAAAAAAGCAAAAAATAAAATTTTACCTAAAATGTTGCTCTACCCCAAATTTGTTCACTTTTAGAAGAAATAACACAACAAAATGAACCCCAAAACTTGTTACCCACTTTCTTATGAACGCGCCGATACCCCACATGTGGTCAGAAACCTTTGTTTGGACAAATGGGAGGGCTCGGAACAGAAGGAGCAATATTTGAATTTTGGAAAGCAAATTTGGCTGAAATAGATTGCGGGCACCATGTTGCATTTACATGTCCGCCAAGGTACCTAAACAGCAGAAACCCCTTACAAGTGACACCATTTTGGAAACTAGACCCCTTAAGGCTTCTATCTAGGGGTATAGTGAGCATTTTGGATCCACAGGTACTTCACAGATTTTGATAACGTTACGTTGTCACATTGAAAATTTTCATTTTTTTCTCAAAAATGTTGCTTTAGCATCAATTTTTTCACTTTTTCAAGAGGTAATTCCAAAAATGTGACCCCAATGTTTGTTACCCACTTTTTTATGAGCGCGGTGATACCTCACTTGTGGTCTGAAACCTTTGTTTGGAGAAATGGGAGGGCTTGGAACGGAAGGAGCAATATTTGAATTTTGGAAAGGAAATTTGGCTGAAAAAGATTGCGGGCACCATGTCGTATTTGGAGGACCCCTAAGGTACGTAAACAGCAAAAAAACACCACAAGTGACCCCATATTGGAAACTAGGCCCCTCAAGGAATTTATCTTGATGTTTGGTGAGTACCCTGAACCCCCAGGTGCTTTACAGAAGTTTATAACGTTGAGCCATGAAAATAAAAAAATAAAATTTTACCACAAAATTGTTACTTCAACCAGGTAGCTTTTTTTTTCACAAGGGTAACAGGAAAAAAATCACCATGAAATTTATTGCGCAATTTCTCCTGAGTTTGTTGATATCTTGTATGTGGTGGAAATCAACTGTTTGGGCACACTACAGGGCTCAGAAGAGAAGGAGTGCAATTTGACTGCAAAATTGGCTGGAATCAATAGCGGACGCCATGTTGCATTAGGAGAACCCCTGAGGTGCCTAAGCAGTGGAGGTCCCCCACAAGTGACCCCATTCTGGAAATAAGACCCCTCAAGGCTTTAATCTAGGTGTATATTGAGCATTTTGAATCCACGAATACTTCACAGAATTTGATAAGCTTAGGTTGCCATATTGAAATTTTCATTTTTTTCACAAAAATGTTGATTTAGCGACACATTTTTCACTTTTTCAAGAGGCAACAACAAAACGTGTACCCCACAGGTTGTTATCTAATTTCTTGTGAGCGCAGGGATACCACACATGTGGCCAAAAACCTTTGTTTGGATAAATGGGAGGGCTTGGAATGGAAGGAGCACCATTTGAATTTTGGAAAAGTTGAAGTAAATTGCGCGCACCATGTCACATTAGCAGGGCCCCTTGGGCACCTATACATCAGAAACCCCCCACAAGTGACCTCATTTTGGAAACTGGACCCCTCAAGGATTTTATTCAGGAGTATAGTAAACATTTTGAATCCACAGGTACTTCACAAAACTGTTGCTGTATCAAAAAATTTCTCACTGTTAAGGGGGCTTTACATGCTGCGACATCGCTAATGCGGAGTCGTTAGGGTCACGGAATTGGTGACGCACATCCGGCCGCATTAGCGATGTTGCTGCGTGTGACACCGATGAGCGATTTTGCATCGTTGCAAAAACGTGCAAAATCGCTCATCGGTGACATGGGGGTCCATTCTCGATTATCGTTACTGCAGCAGTAACGATGTAGTTCGTCGCTCCTGCGGCAGCACACATCGCTATGTGTGACGCCGCAGGAACGAGGAACCTCTCCTTACCTGCCTTTCATGTGACACTAAAGGATGCCTAGCCTTGTATTTAGCCCAAAAAAAAAAAAAAGAATTAAAATAAATGACGTGGGGTCCCCCCTATTTTTGATAGCCAGCTAGGGTAAAGCAGACAGCTGTAGCCTGCAAACCACAGCTGACAGCTTCATCTTGTCTGGTGATCAATTTGGAGGGCTCCCCAAGCTGTTTTTTTTTTTTAATTATTTATAAATAAATAATTAAAAAAAAAAAACAAACGTGGGGTCCCCCCAAATTAGATCACCAGCCAAGGTGAAGCTGACAGCTGGGGTCTGGTATTCTCAGGATGGGAAGAGCCACGGTTATTGGACTCTTCCCAGCCTAAAAATAGCAGGCCGCAGCCGCCCCAGAAGTGGCGCATCCATTAGATGCGCCAATTCTGGCGCTTTGCCCCAGCTCATCCCGCGCCCTGGTGCGTTGGCTAACGGGGTAATGAATGGGGTTGATACCAGGTGTGTAATGTCACCTGGCATCAAGCCCAGCAATTAGTTATGTCACAGCGTCTATCAGATACCCGACATAACTAATTGACAGTAATAAAAAAAAAATTGACAACAAAAAAAAATTTATTTGAAAAAACACTCCCCCAAACATTCCCTGATTGACCAATTTATTGAAAAGAAAGAAAAAAAATCCACAATAATCCATTTGGACGTCCCACGTCGCCTCTGGACCTTCTAGAATATGGGGGACACGTTCAGGGAACGTATCCCCCATTTTCTAGGAGGGCAGACCCTCCATTTTAGGAGAGTGGGTGCAAAGAATCTGCACCCACCCTCCCTGGGTCACAGCTGCAGAGTGCGAGCAGCCAGCGTCCTGAACACAGGAAGCTGACAGCTGCGCTCTGCTCATGTGACCGGAGTCTGCAGAGAAGGAGCCGGAGGAGGGGGCCGCGGGGGATCAGGGCTCCGACAGGTATGTATGACACCGGGGGACACCGGGGGACACCAGGGGGGGGTAGGGGGGGACCCGGCGGGGCCTAGGGAGCAGGTTTCTGTCGTATGTGTTATGGCACATACGACAGAAACCATAGGAACAGTGGAAATGCGGCCGGCGCGCTGCTGTGATCGCCGGTGCGCGCGGCCATCTTGGATTTTCGGGAGGGGGTTGGGGGTCGGGGGGGGCACTTTGGGGACACCGGGGGACCGGAGGGAACCGGGAAAAAGATTTATCTCCCATCTGGCATGTTTGATCATGCCAGATGGGAGATAAATCATTTTTTACCGGCGCGGTCATTTACTATAACTTGATGATCGGTATACGGTGTATACCGGTCATCAGGTGAGCGGGGACCGGAAAAACCGGCCCGAATCATGATCTCCAGGGTCTCAGCTACCCCCGGCAGCTGAGACCCCGGAAATTTTCTGACTCTGGGGGGCGCTAGACCCTTTTTTCCGACCGCCGTTAAAAAGCGGCGGATCGGAAAAAGTACCCTTATTTACCGCCGTTAAAAGGCGTATCGGCGGTCGTAAAGGGGTTAATAGGGAGCCAAAATATCCGGACTGCCCATCACGAGCTGTGCCTATTTCTACCCAAGTGAAAATAGGTGGCCGCCTCAGTGACCGGGAAGTCCCATGACCGTTATGACACCCCCTGCTTTCCCTGAGCCAAATCATCCACCCACCCCCCCACCCCCCGCCTATCCTGAGCCAAACCCCCCCACCCACCCCCCGCCCACCCTGAGCCCCCCCATGTGAAGACTCCTAGCTGTGTGTAATGTGTGAATGTGAAACATCAGTGATTAACCCCCTCCTTACCTGAGATGGATACCGCACCGTAATTAAGGCGCAGTACCCTGTGGCGACCTGAACCTCAGGGGTACCACATTTACACTGCCCCTATATACAGTGCCTTGCGAAAGTATTCAGCCCCTTGAATTTTTCAACCTTTTCCCACATTTCAGGCTTCAAACATAAAGATAAAATGTTAATGTTCTGGTGAAGAATCAACAACAAGTGACACAATTGTGAAGAGGAAGAAATGTATTGCTTATTTTAAGTTTTTATAAAAAATAACTGTAAATTGGTGCGTGCAATATTATTCATCCCCTTTACTTTCAGTGTAGAAACTCCCTCCAGAGGTTGATTGAGGGTCTCTGAATGATGCAATGTTGTCCTAAATGACTGATGATGATAAATATAATCCCCTGTGTGTAATCAAGTCTCCGTATAATGCCCCTGCTCTGTGATAGGCTCAGGGTCTGTGTAAAGCGCAGAGAGCATCATGAAGACCAAGGAACACAACAGGCAGGTCCAGGATACTGTTGTGGAGAAGTGTAAAGCAGGATTTGGTTACAAAAAGATTTCCACAGCTTTAAAAACAAGAAGCCCTGTGCAAGCGATCATATTGAAATGGAAGGAGCATCATACCACTGCAAATCTACCAAGACCCGGCCGTCCATCCAAACTGTCATCTCACACAAGGAGAAGACTGATCAGAGACGCAGCCAAGAGGCCCATGATCCCTCCGGATGATCTGCAGAGATCTACAGCTGAGGGGGGAGAGTCTGTCCATAGCACAACAATCAGTCTACACTGCACAAATCTGGCCTTTATGGAAGAGTGGCAAGAAGAAAGCCATTTCTCAAAGATATCCAGAAAAAGTGTTGTTTAAAGGTTCCACAAGCCGCCTGGAGACCCCAAACATGTGGAGGAAGGTGCTCTGCTCAGAGGAAACCAAAATCACACTATTAGGGCACAATGCAAACGATAAAAGCAACACAGCTCATCCCCCTGAACACACCATCCCCACTGTCAAACATGGTGGAGGCAGCATCATGGTTTGGGCCTGCTTTTCTTCAGCAGGGACAGGGAAGATGGTAAAATTGATGGGAAGATGGATGGAGCCAAATACAGGACAATTCTTGAAGAAAACCTGTTGGAGTCTGCAAAAGACCTGAGACTGGGACGGAGATTTGTCTTCCAACAAGACAATGATCCCAAACATAAAGCAAAATCTACAATGGAATGGTTCACAAATAACCGTATCCAGGTGTTAGAATTGCCAAGTCACAGTCCAGACCTGAACCCAATCGAGAATCTGTGGAAAGAGCTGAAAACTGCTGTTCACAAACGCCTCCATCCAACCTCACTCAGCTCCAGCAGTTTACAAAGAATGGGCGAGAATTTCACCTCTCCATGTGCAAAACTGATAGACACATACCCCAAGAGACTGCAGCTGTAACCGCAGCAAAAGGGGCGCTACAAAGGATTCACTTACAGGGGGTGAATAATATTGCACGCCACAATTTACAGTTATTTATTGTTTATAAAAGTGTAAAATAAGCAATAAATTTCCTTCCTCTTCACAATTGTGTCACTTGTTGTAGATTCTTCACCAGAACATTCACATTTTATCTTTGTTTGAGCCTGAAATGTGGGAAAAGGCTGAAAAATTCAAGGGGCTGAATACTTTCACAAGGTGCTGTATATATCTCATGTATACACTGCAGAGATATATACTGTATATACACACGCACTGTACCTATGTATACACACCTCCTCTATATATATATATATATATATATATATATATGTTCTGCTGTATGCGCTTGTCGGTCTCTGGGGATCGGTGATGTCACGCCTGCTGATGACATCATACACAGATTATTTTCGGCTGCTGATCTGTCGCCTCCCTGGTTACCGCGGTTTATCTGTGCACACAGCTGCGCTCCACGTTTTACCCCCGAGGGCACGAGGGACCCCGGGGACATTCGCGGTTACCTATTATGTATCCACCTGCCTTACACCCGGCCACCATGTTTTTTATTTTTTCCTGTGCCGCCACCTAGTTCCGTCCGATGCCGTGTGCGGACCCTTGTGATGGCTCACCTCAGTGGTGACTTGTTTGGCGCACATCGGGCCTGTGACTCTTCAGCAGCACTACCCTCTGCTCTGTGCTGATGGTTTGTTACACTGTGTCAGTGGTATTTGCCATTTTAGCCACCGCTCCTAGAAGAATGGACACAATGTAACAAACCATCAGCTGTGTTAGCCCAAGAGGCCAGGACACGGGGGGTAAACAGTGAATAGTTTGTTTCACTGACAGCAAGCAGAGATTGTAACTGACAATGAGGTTTGTTACAACATTGGGGCTCTGTTGTGGATGTTGCGGCCCCCGAGCCCTCCACAGGTGGCCCCCCTTTCCATTAGCTTCCCCCCACCACCCCAGCTCCCTGCTTCTGCGAGAGAAGACACCCCGACTAACCAGGAGGTCGAGCATCCGCAAGATACTGGACTGAACACCGAGCATCTCAAGCGCCTGATGCTGCCGAGCGGGGCGGTCCCGCCTGGTGCCCCCGAGTGCCGAGCGGGGCGGTCCCGCCTGGTGCCCCCGAGTGCCGAGCGGGGCGGTCCCGCCTGGTGCCCCCGAGTGCCGAGCGGGGCGGTCCCGCCTGGTGCCCCCGAGTGCCGAGCGGGGCGGTCCCGCCTGGTGCCCCCGAGTGCCGAGCGGGGCGGTCCCGCCTGGTGCCCCCGAGTGCCGAGCGGGGCGGTCCCGCCTGATGCTTTGTAAGGAAGCAGAGCTGCAGTTCACAGCATGGGGGAGCGGTCGATCTTGTAATGAGGCCGCTGGTGGATTTTCGGCTAGCTGTGACTGCAGTAGACATTGCGGAGGAGCTGGAGCCACTGGCTGTGATCAGCAGGGCAGTGTCCCCAATAGTGCGTGGTGCCGCCTGGTGATGCGCCCGCATACAGTGCGGGGTGGTCCTATCTCGCGCATGTAGCCGATCTCATCCTCTGGTCACCGATTCAGCATCCACAATTCTGCTGGAGGACGCCCCCTGCTCCGTTCACTTTAGAGGGTCTCCCATAGTTTATTGCATTGTTTAGCGGGGGGTGATGCCCCTCACATTTCCCAGAATGCAGCACAGCAGCATCCTGCAATCTCTGACTTTCCAGATGATGTGGAACTACAACTCCCAGCATGCTTTGACGAGAGCTGATGGGCGACCCCTGATCGATACACACTGAGACAGGACAGTGGCACAATTGTGAATGCAGCTCTGGAGTATAAGACGTAATAGCGGCCGTAATGATGATAATATCCATGTTGGTGGGGTTGTCCTCCTGCAGCAGGGGGCTCAGGATGAACGTGGTGCAGTGAGGGGGTGATGTTGGGGGTCTCGGGGTGGTATCATTGCTGTGTGCTGATAATGCTGTTATTCTATCACATCTAGCCCTGTGTGAGTACATTCACGCCTCTAGAGACAGAGATGGCCTCGGACGGTTCCAGTCCTGTGCGCCGGAAGGTAATGGTAGGAGCGGCAGCCACAAGCCGCAGCGCCACACTGACACCGCTGTAGAGTCCTGACTCCCGCAGGCAGCGGCTGCCGGTGACCGTCCAGCTGCCCCCGAGGTCCGCACAAGCTGGAGGGTCATCGGATGCCCAAGGCGGCGGTAAGATGTAGCCCCAGGCGGTCAGACGGCCATTAAAGGAGCAGAGCACCCAACACCAGAAACTGGGGGAGCAGCGCAGAGTCCTGCAGCCGACGGCTCAGATCGGGGGTCCCCTGGATCGGGTAAGAAGTTTTGCCTCCGTCTAAAACACTTTGAGTCAGTTCTTTTCAATATCTCTGTCATCTGTCAGTGAATGGGAACATTAAGGCCCACGGTGGAGAGATGAATATGGAAGTGATCATAGACCGACTGCAGCTCGCTGATAGATTCTCAGTTAACTCAAAAATGCCCCAGAGGTGTCCACAGCCCTGAAAAAGCGCCTCTGACACCGGACGTCTCACAGCTGAGGATTGGATCAATGTACAATCCCTGGCAAGAACTCTGGCCTCCCCGGGCTCTGAGGATGTTCATTCATTGGTTACTTTTGCTTAATAAAAGCCAATGACAGACGGCACAAAACTAAGAAACACTAAAAAAAATCCTGAAAACACAATGTGCAGCCGGTAACTGTGACTATTCAAGACCAAACGGGGAAAATTATGGAATCACTCAGTTCTGAGGAAAAAAAGAATGGAATCACCCTGTAAATTTTTCATTCCCAAAACTAACACCTGCATCAAATAAGATCTGCTCGTTATTCTGCATCTAAAAAGGAGTGATCACACCTTGGAGAGCTGCTGCACCAAGTGGACTGACATGAATCGTGGCTCCAACACGAGAGATGTCAATTGAAACAAAGGAGAGGATTATCAAACTCTTAAGAGGGTAAATCATCACGCAATGTTGCAAAAGATGTTGGTTGTTCACAGTCAGCTGTGTCTAAAATCTGGACCAAATACAAACAACATGGGAAGGTTGTTAAAGGCAAACATACTGGTAGACCAAGGAAGACATCAAAGCGTCAAGACAGGAAACTTAAAGCAATAGGTCTCCAAAACAGGAAATGCACAAAAAAACCAATGAGGAACGAATGGGAGGAAAATGGAGTCAATATCTCTGACCAAACTGTAAGAAACCGCCTAAAGGAAATGGGATTTACATACAGAAAAGCTAAACAATAAAAACATGACTGCCTGAAGAGAACATGTACATTTCCACAGTCATTGATGATATGGGGCGGCATGTCAGGTAAAGGTACTGGGGAGATGGCTGTCATTACATCTTCAATAAATGCCCAAGTTTACATTGAAATTTTGGACACTTTTCTTGTTTCATCAATTGAAAGGATGTTTGAGGATGATGAAATCATTTATCAAGATGATAATGCCTCCTGCCATAGAGCAAACACTGTGAAAACATTCCTTGAAAGAAGACACACAAGGTCAATGTCATGGCTGCAAATATCCGGATCTCAATCCAATGGAAATTCTTTGGTGGAAGTTGAAGAAAATGGTCCATGACAAGTCTCCAGCCTGCAAAGCTGATCTGCAACAGCAATCAGAGAAAGATGGAGGCAGATTGATGAAGAGACTGTCACTCACTAAGTCAATGTCTCAGAGACTGCAGCTGTTATAAAAGCCAGAGGTGGCGACACTACACACTACTGATGGATTATAGGAGGGGTCTTGTGTTTGTTTTTCATGATTCTATAATTTTTTCCCCCGTTTGGTGTTGAATATTCACCGTTACCGGCTGCACATGATGTGTGTTCATGATTTTTTTTAGTATTTGTTAAAGCCAGAAAGTCGCCATCTGAAGTGACTTTAGTTTTGTGGCGTCTGTGATCGGCTTTTATTATACAAAAGTAACAACTGAATGAACGTCCTCAGCCCGGGGAGGCCGGAATTATTACCAGGGGCTGTAGGTGAGAGCTCAGCCGTGTGTCCTGGAGAGAAATAAGCAAACACGACGGTTTCCATTCACTGTCAGCAAGCAGAGATATCAAAATATGAAAAGCTGAAAGACCAAGGTGAAATTCACGAGACCTCATCCAGGATGGAGGCTGAGCTGCAGCGTCTGCGAGCACCAGGGCTGCTCCGTGAACACCTCCTCCTGTTTTTGTAGTCCTCCGCCTGCTCCTGGGCTACATCTGTGGAGTCACGCTTCAGTAACCTGTCTGCTGCTACCTGAGATCTGCAGAGCTTTCCGGCCTCTTACTGATGTTGAGCTTTCTGGCCCCACTCTGGAGTTACATCCCTCCGATGTGGAGCGCTCTCTCTCCAGTCCCTCCTCCCCCGATTGAGCACGCGCTCTCCGGCCTCTCCTCCCCGACTTGGAGCGCGCTCACTCTGGCCTCTCCTCCCCGACTTGGAGCGCGCTCACTCTGGCCTCTCCTCCCCGACTCGGAGCGCGCTCACTCTGGCCTCTCCTCCCCGACTCGGAGCGCGCTCACTCTGGCCTCTCCTCCCCGACTCGGAGCGCGCTCACTCTGGCCTCTCCTCCCCGACTCGGAGCGCGCTCACTCTGGCCTCTCCTCCCCGACTCGGAGCGCGCTCACTCTGGCCTCTCCTCCCCGACTCGGAGCGCGCTCACTCTGGCCTCTCCTCCCCGACTCGGAGCGCGCTCACTCTGGCCTCTCCTCCCCGACTCGGAGCGCGCTCACTCTGGCCTCTCCTCCCCGACTCGGAGCGCGCTCACTCTGGCCTCTCCTCCCCGACTCGGAGCGCGCTCACTCTGGCCTCTCCTCCCCGACTCGGAGCGCGCTCACTCTGGCCTCTCCTCCCCGACTCGGAGCGCGCTCACTCTGGCCTCTCCTCCCCGACTCGGAGCGCGCTCACTCTGGCCTCTCCTCCCCGACTCGGAGCGCGCTCACTCTGGCCTCTCCTCCCCGACTCGGAGCGCGCTCACTCTGGCCTCTCCTCCCCGACTCGGAGCGCGCTCTCTCTCTCTCTCCGGCCTCTCCTCCCCGACTCGGAGCGCGCTCTCTCTCTCTCTCTCCGGCCTCTCCTCCCCGACTCGGAGCGCGCTCTCTCTCTCTCTCCGGCCTCTCCTCCCCGACTCGGAGCGCGCTCTCTCTCTCTCCGGCCTCTCCTCCCCGACTCGGAGCGCGCTCTCTCTCTCTCCGGCCTCTCCTCCCCGACTCGGAGCGCGCTCTCTCTGGCCTCTCCTCCCCGACTCGGAGCGCGCTCTCTCTGGCCTCTCCTCCCCGACTCGGAGCGCGCTCACTCTGGCCTCTCCTCCCCGACTCGGAGCGCGCTCTCTCTCTCTCTCCGGCCTCTCCTCCCCGACTCGGAGCGCGCTCTCTCTCTCTCCGGCCTCTCCTCCCCGACTCGGAGCGCGCTCTCTCTCTCTCCGGCCTCTCCTCCCCGACTCGGAGCGCGCTCTCTCTCTCTCCGGCCTCTCCTCCCCGACTCGGAGCGCGCTCTCTCTCTCTCCGGCCTCTCCTCCCCGACTCGGAGCGCGCTCTCTCTCTCTCCGGCCTCTCCTCCCCGACTCGGAGCGCGCTCTCTCTCTCTCCGGCCTCTCCTCCCCGACTCGGAGCGCGCTCTCTCTCTCTCCGGCCTCTCCTCCCCGACTCGGAGCGCGCTCTCTCTCTCTCCGGCCTCTCCTCCCCGACTCGGAGCGCGCTCTCTCTCTCTCCGGCCTCTCCTCCCCGACTCGGAGCGCGCTCTCTCTCACTCCGGCCTCTCCTCCCCGACTCGGAGCGCGCTCTCTCTCTCTCCGGCCTCTCCTCCCCGACTCGGAGCGCGCTCTCTCTCTCTCCGGCCTCTCCTCCCCGACTCGGAGCGCGCTCTCTCTCTCTCCGGCCTCTCCTCCCCGACTCGGAGCGCGCTCTCTCTCTCTCTCCGGCCTCTCCTCCCCGACTCGGAGCGCGCTCTCTCTCTCTCCGGCCTCTCCTCCCCGACTCGGAGCGCGCTCTCTCTCTCTCTCCGGCCTCTCCTCCCCGACTCGGAGCGCGCTCTCTCTCTCTCTCCGGCCTCTCCTCCCCGACTCGGAGCGCGCTCTCTCTCTCTCTCCGGCCTCTCCTCCCCGACTCGGAGCGCGCTCTCTCTCTCTCTCCGGCCTCTCCTCCCCGACTCGGAGCGCGCTCTCTCTCTCTCTCCGGCCTCTCCTCCCCGACTCGGAGCGCGCTCTCTCTCTCTCTCTCCGGCCTCTCCTCCCCGACTCGGAGCGCGCTCTCTCTCTCTCCGGCCTCTCCTCCCCGATTCGGAGCGCGCTCTCTCTCTCTCCGGCCTCTCCTCCCCGACTCGGAGCGCGCTCTCTCTCTCTCCGGCCTCTCCTCCCCGACTCGGAGCGCGCTCTCTCTCACTCCGGCCTCTCCTCCCCGACTCGGAGCGCGCTCTCTCTCTCTCCGGCCTCTCCTCCCCGACTCGGAGCGCGCTCTCTCTCACTCCGGCCTCTCCTCCCCGACTCGGAGCGCGCTCTCTCTCTCTCCGGCCTCTCCTCCCCGACTCGGAGCGCGCTCTCTCTCTCTCCGGCCTCTCCTCCCCGACTCGGAGCGCGCTCTCTCTCTCTCCGGCCTCTCCTCCCCGACTCGGAGCGCGCTCTCTCCCTCTCCGGCCTCTCCTCCCCGACTCGGAGCGCGCTCTCTCCCTCTCCGGCCTCTCCTCCCCGACTCGGAGCGCGCTCTCTCCCTCTCCGGCCTCTCCTCCCCGACTCGGAGCGCGCTCTCTCTCTCTTTGTGGTTGCGCTCTGGACTTTCTCTTCTGATGCCGGAACTTTCCATCTTCTGCTTTTTCTAATCACTTCCTGTGTGTTGCCCTAATTTTTGCTTTTTAGCTTCAGAGCTTTCTAATCCGTCTGTTCTTGCGCTGCTGACAATGATATCAGTCGGGGAACTGGGCTGAAGCCGCCATCTACAGATCAGTATTGTGCTGCCCGTAACACGGGGGCCGCGCAGGGATCTATGTAATTTCTTCATCCCTGGCGGATGTAACCCCTTCATTACTAGTAATTGATGAGCCCCCCGGGTTCTCCGTCCCCCATTTCCCTTCTGGTATCATGGCGGCGCTGCTGTCCACGTTTCTTGCGGTTCAGGCAGTAACCGATGTCTGCTTAGTGTCCACTAACGCTCTTTCCTCTGTGCGCAGGTGGTGGTCCGCAGCCCGATCCTGAGTGTCGCTGACCGCTGCCCCCGCTCTGTCATGGTGAACCTGCGGCTCCTCTAACCTGTCGGACTCTTTCACTGTTTCCTTCCAGGAGAAAATTTCGAGCAGACGCCCCTCCGGAGGACGTTTAAGTCAAAGGTTTTAGCGCGATATCCGGAAAATGTGGAGTGGAATGCGTTTGACCAGGACGCGGTGGGCATGGTATGTGCGGGCTCTGCTCGGGGAAGGGGCTTCAGGTTTTATTTTCCTTCTCCTGACCCAAAATTATTATACTCCAGTCACATCTAAAGCTGCATTTACTGCTAAGCTGCTAGGTGATGTTCCGGTCACATCCAGAGCAGTCACAATGCTGTTGTTTCATTCTTTCGTTGTCTCCAGACTCGGGCTGGGCTGGGCTGGCCGCGGGCTGGGCTGGGCTGGGCTGGGCTGGGCTGGGCTGGGCTGGGCTGGCCACAGGCAGGGCTGGCCGCAGGTAGGTAAGGGCTGGGCTGGGCTGGGCTGGGCTGGGCTGGCCGCAGGTAGGTCAGGGCTGGGCTGGTCGCAGGCAGGGCTGGGCTGGGCTGGGCTAGGATGGGCTGGCCGCTGGCAGGGCTGGGCTGGGCTGGCCGCAGGTAGGTCAGGGCTGGGCTGGCCGCAGGTAGGTCAGGGCTGGGCTGGTCGCAGGCAGGGCTGGGCTGGGCTGGGCTAGGATGGGCTGGCCGCTGGCAGGGCTGGGCTGGGCTGGCCGCAGGCAGGGCAGCACCCACATCTCCACTTAATGATTGGCCACCAGTCACTTTAGTGAGCTGCAGTCCTCCATTGTGAGATGGCGTGTAGTTCTTGTACATTTCAGCACTGTGTGCATTTGCCGGTTTGGAGCTCTACATCCCCATGATGTGGCACAGTGAGCCTAGCTTTGGATGCAGCTTGGGGTGTGATTGGAGACGTGTAAGCAATGTGTTGTGGTGTCTTACAGCTGTGTATGCCCAAGGGCTTATCATTCAAGATTCAGGCCGACTGCCGGGACCCCCAGTTCCACTCTTTCATCATCACCCGGGAGGATGGGTCCAGGACGTTTGGTTTTGCGCTCACCTTCTATGAGGAGGTCACCAGTAAGCAGATCTGTAGCGCCATGCAGACATTGTACCACATGCACAATGCGGAGTATGACATCATCCACATGTCCGCCACCAACGGCAGCGGCTCCAACTGCACGGACGACTGCAACGACTCCTCTGTGGCCAAACTGCAGCGGTTCAACTCCTACGATATCACCCGCGACACCTTGTACGTCTCCAAGTGCATCTGTCTGATCGCCCCCATGTCCTTCATGACGGCGTGTAAGAAGGTCCTGGAGCAGCTCCACCAGGCCGTCACCTCCCCGCAGCCCCCGCCGCTGCCGCTAGAGAGCTACATCTATAACATCCTCTACGAGGTGCCTCTGCCGCCCGCCGGGAGGTCCCTGAAGTTCTCCGGGGTCTATGGCCCGATTATATGTCAGCGGCCGAGCACCAACGAGTTACCCTTGTTTGACTTTCCTGTAAAAGAGGTGTTTGAGTTACTGGGAGTAGAAAACGTCGTCCAGCTCTTCACCTGCGCCCTCCTGGAGTTCCAGATCCTCCTCTACTCGCAGCGTAAGTCCCATCTGTGGAGACACACCATCATGTCACCTATTTCTGTATGCAGGGGCAGTATTATAGCAGTTATATTCCTGTATACAGGGGGCAGTATTATAGTAGTGATATTCTTGTATATAGGGGCAGTATTATAGTAGTTATATTCTTGTACATAGGGGCAGTATTATAGTAGTTATATTCCTGTACATAGGGGCAGTATTATAGTAGTTATATTCCTGTACATAGGGGCAGTATTATAGTAGTTATATTCCTGTACATAGGGGCAGTATTATAGTAGTTATATTCCTGTATACAGGGGGCAGTATTATAGTAGTTATATTCCTGTATACAGGGGGCAGTATTATAGTAGTTATATTCCTGTATACAGGGGGCAGTATTATAGTAGTTATATTCTTGTATACAGGGGCAGTATTATAGTAGTTATATTCCTGTACATAGGAGCAGTATTATAGTAGTTATATTCCTGTATATAGGAGCAGTATTATAGTAGTTATATTCTTGTATACAGGGGCAGTATTATAGTAGTTATATTCCTGTGCATAGGAGCAGTATTATAGTAGTTATATTCTTGTATACAGGGGCAGTATTATAGTAGTTATATTCCTGTACATAGGGGCAGTATTATAGTAGTTATATTCCTGTATACAGGGGGCAGTATTATAGTAGTTCTATTCTTGTACATAGGAGCAGTATTATAGTAGTTATATTCTTGTATACAGGGGCAGTATTATAGTAGTTATATTCCTGTACATAGGGGCAGTATTATAGTAGTTATATTCCTGTACATAGGAGCAGTATTATAGTAGTTATATTCTTGTATACAGGGGCAGTATTATAGTAGTTATATTCCTGTATACAGGTGGCAGTACTAAAGTAGTTATATTCCTGTATACAGGGGGCAGTACTATAGTAGTTATTTTCCTGTATACAGGGAGCAGTATTATAGTAGTTATATTCCTGTATAAAGGGGGCAGTATTATAGTAGTTATATTCCTGTATACAGGGGGCAGTATTATAGTAGTTCTATTCTTGTACATAGGAGCAGTATTATAGTAGTTATATTCTTGTATACAGGGGCAGTATTATAGTAGTTATATTCCTGTACATAGGGGCAGTATTATAGTAGTTATATTCCTGTACATAGGAGCAGTATTATAGTAGTTATATTCTTGTATACAGGGGCAGTATTATAGTAGTTATATTCCTGTATACAGGTGGCAGTACTAAAGTAGTTATATTCCTGTATACAGGGAGCAGTATTATAGTAGTTATATTCCTGTATAAAGGGGGCAGTATTATAGTAGTTATATTCCTGTATACAGGGGGCAGTATTATAGTAGTTCTATTCTTGTACATAGGAGCAGTATTATAGTAGTTATATTCTTGTATACAGGGGCAGTATTATAGTAGTTATATTCCTGTACATAGGGGCAGTATTATAGTAGTTATATTCCTGTACATAGGAGCAGTATTATAGTAGTTATATTCTTGTATACAGGGGCAGTATTATAGTAGTTATATTCCTGTATACAGGTGGCAGTACTAAAGTAGTTATATTCCTGTATACAGGGAGCAGTATTATAGTAGTTATATTCTTGTATACAGGGAGCAGTATTATAGTAGTTATATTCTTGTATACAGGGAGCAGTATTATAGTAGTTATATTCCTGTATACAGGGGGCAGTACTATAGTAGTTATATTCCTGTACATAGGGGCAGTATTATAGTAGTTATATTCTTGTACATAGGGGCAGTATTATAGTAGTTATATTCTTGTACATAGGGGCAGTATTGTAGTAGTTATATTCCTGTACATAGGGGCAGTATTATAGTAGTTATATTCTTGTACATAGGGGCAGTATTATAGTAGTTATATTCCTGTATATAGGGGCAGTATTATAGTAGTTATATTCCTTTACATAGGGGCAGTATTATAGTAGTTATATTCCTGTACATAGGAGCAGTATTATAGTAGTTATATTCTTGTATATAGGGGCAGTATTATAGTAGTTATATTCTTGTATATAGGGGCAGTATTATAGTAGTTATATTCTTGTATATAGGGGCAGTATTATAGTAGTTATATTCCTGTACATAGGGGCAGTATTATAGTAGTTAAATTCTTGTACATAGGGGCAGTATTATAGTAGTTATATTCCTGTACATAGGGGCAGTATTATAGTAGTTATATTCTTGTACATAGGGGCAGTATTATAGTAGTTATATTCCTGTACATATGGGGGCAGTATTATAGTAGTTATATTCCTGTACATAGGGGCAGTATTATAGTAGTTATATTCCTGTACATAGGGGGCAGTATTATAGTAGTTATATTCTTGTATATAGGAGGCAGTATTATAGCAGTTATATTCTTGTACATAGGAGCAGTATTATAGTAGTTATATTCTTGTACATAGGGGCAGTATTATAGTAGTTATATTCCTGTACATAGGGGCAGTATTATAGTAGTTATATTCTTGTACATAGGGGGCAGTATTATAGTAGTTATATTCTTGTACATAGGGGCAGTATTATAGTAGTTATATTCCTGTATATAGGGGCAGTATTATAGTAGTTATATTCCTGTATATAGGGCGCAGTATTATAGTAGTTATATTCTTGTACATAGGGGGCAGTATTATAGTAGTTATATTCCTGTATATAGGGGCAGTATTATAGTAGTTCTATTCCTGTACATAGGAGCAGTATTATAGTAGTTCTATTCCTGTACATAGGGGGCAGTATTATAGTTTATACATTAGTTGTGTCTTTGGACTCTTTCCCCGGCTGATGGGTGACGGTTTATGAATTGGCCGCTTTCTGTTGTTTTTCAGATTATCAGAGGTTGATGACGGTGGCGGAGACGATCACCGGCCTCATGTTTCCGTTCCAGTGGCAGCACGTCTACGTCCCCATCCTGCCGGCGTCACTCCTGCACTTTCTGGATGCCCCGGTGCCATATTTGATGGGATTACACTCCAATGGTTTGGATGACAGATCGAAGCTGGAGCTGCCGCAGGAGGTAGGAGCTGTGGACGGGGGGTGTCGGGCAGACGTCAGGGGGCTCACGTAACTGAGTGTTCCCTGTACCAGTATAGGACAGTTAGTGGATTTGTAGCTTTTACTGGTGCAGAAAGCCGACCCTTCTGTGTTTAGGGGTAGCTGGATTCTGTGATCCCTGGTGATCCTCCGATCCCTGGTGATCCTCCGATCGTTCTGTCCCTGTTTCGGGAACACAGAAGAAGGAGCGCCACTATAGTAGTAAGGTGCGCCTGTGCAATACATGGAACGAAAGCGGCCTACAGTATCTGTAGAAGCCGCTTATCTCTGAGCGAATCTCACCCGATGATGCACTGATAGATAGGCGGTGTTCTCAGTGATGTCTCCGCTGATCTCTGGTGATGGATAGGCGGTGTTCTCAGTGATGTCACTGCTGATCTCTGGTGATGGATAGGAGGTGTTCTCAGTGATGTCACTGCTGATCTCTGGTGATGGATAGGAGGTGTTCTCAGTGATGTCACTGCTGATCTCTGGTGATGGATAGGAGGTGTTCTCAGTGATGTCACCGGTGATCTCTGGTGATGGATAGGAGGTGTTCTCAGTGATGTCACCGCTGATCTCTGGTGATGGATAGGAGGTGTTCTCAGTGATGTCACTGCTGATCTCTGGTGATGGATAGGAGGTGTTCTCAGTGATGTCACTGCTGATCTCTGATGCTGGATAGGAGGTGTTCTCAGTGATGTCACCGCTGATCTCTGGTGATGGATAGGAGGTGTTCTCAGTGATGTCACTGCTGATCTCTGGTGATGGATAGGCGGTGTTCTCAGTGATGTCTCCGCTGATCTCTAGTGATGGATAGGAGGTGTTCTCAGTGATGTCACCGCTGATCTCTGGTGATGGATAGGCGGTGTTCTCAGTGATGTCACTGCTGATCTCTGGTGATGGATAGGCGGTATTCTCACTGATGTCACTGCTGATCTCTGGTGATGGATAGGAGGTGTTCTCAGTGATGTCTCCGCTGATCTCTGGTGATGGATAGAAGGTGTTCTCAGTGATGTCACCGCTGATCTCTGGTGATGGATAGGAGGTGTTCTCAGTGATGTTACCCCTGATCTCTGGTGATGAATAGGAGGTGTTCTCAGTGATGTCTCCGCTGATCTCTGGTGATGGATAGGAGGTGTTCTCAGTGATGTCACCGCTGATCTCTGGTGATGAATAGGAGGTGTTCTCAGTGATGTCTCCGCTGATCTCTGGTGATGGATAGGAGGTGTTCTCAGTGATGTCTCCGCTGATCTCTGTTGATGGATAGGAGGTGTTCTCAGTGATGTTACCCCTGATCTCTGGTGATGGATAGGCGGTGTTCTCAGTGATGTCACTGCTGATCTCTGGTGATGGATAGGAGGTGTTCTCAGTGATGTCACCGCTGATCTCTGGTGATGGATAGAAGGTGTTCTCAGTGATGTCTCCGCTGATCTCTGGTGATGGATAGAAGGTGTTCTCAGTGATGTCACCGCTGATCTCTGGTGATGGATAGGAGGTGTTCTCAGTGATGTCACTGCTGATCTCTGGTGATAGGTGGTGTTCTCAGTGATATCACCGCTGATCTCTGGTGATGGATAGGAGGTGTTCTCAGTGATGTCACTGCTGATCTCTGGTGATGGATAGGAGGTGTTCTCAGTGATGTCACCGCTGATCTCTGGTGATGGATAGGAGGTGTTCTCAGTGATGTCTCCGCTGATCTCTGGTGATGAATAGGAGGTGTTCTCAGTGATGTCACTGCTGATCTCTGGTGATGGATAGGCGGCATTCTCAGTGATGTCACTGCTGATCTCTGGTGATGGATAGTAGGTGTTCTCAGTGATGTCACCGCTGATCTCTGGTGATGGATAGGAGGTGTTCTCAGTGATGTCTCCGCTGATCTCTGTTGATGGATAGGAGGTGTTCTCAGTGATGTCACCGCTGATCTCTGGTGATGGATAGGAGGTGTTCTCAGTGATGTCTCCGCTGATCTCTGGTGATGAATAGGAGGTGTTCTCAGTGATGTCACTGCTGATCTCTGGTGATGGATAGGAGGTGTTCTCAGTGATGTCTCCGCTGATCTCTGGTGATGGATAGGAGGTGTTCTCAGTGATGTCACTGCTGATCTCTGGTGATGGATAGGCGGCATTCTCAGTGATGTCACTGCTGATCTCTGGTGATGGATAGTAGGTGTTCTCAGTGATGTCACCGCTGATCTCTGGTGATGGATAGGAGGTGTTCTCAGTGATGTCTCCGCTGATCTCTGTTGATGGATAGGAGGTGTTCTCAGTGATGTCACCGCTGATCTCTGGTGATGGATAGGAGGTGTTCTCAGTGATGTCTCCGCTGATCTCTGGTGATGAATAGGAGGTGTTCTCAGTGATGTCACTGCTGATCTCTGGTGATGGATAGGAGGTGTTCTCAGTGATGTCTCCGCTGATCTCTGGTGATGGATAGGAGGTGTTCTCAGTGATGTCACTGCTGATCTCTGGTGATGGATAGGCGGTGTTCTCAGTGATGTCACTGCTGATCTCTGGTGATGGATAGGCGGTGTTCTCAGTGATGTCACCGCTGATCTCTGGTGATGGATAAGAGGTGTTCTCAGTGATGTCACTGCTCATCTCTGGTGGTGGATAGGTGGTGTTCTCAGTGATGTCACCGCTGATCTCTGGTGATGGATAGGAGGTGTTCTCAGTGATGTCACCGCTGATCTCTGGTGATGGATAGGCGGTATTCTCACTGATGTCACTGCTGATCTCTGGTGATGGATAGGCGGTGTTCTCAGTGATGTCACTGCTGATCTCTGGTGATGGATAGGAGGCGTTCTCAGTGATGTCACTGCTGATCTCTGGTGATGGATAGGAGGTGTTCTCAGTGATGTCACTGCTGATCTCTGGTGATGGATAGGAGGTGTTCTCAGTGATGTCACTGCTGATCTCTGGTGATGGATAGGAGGTGTTCTCAGTGATGTCACCGCTGATCTCTGGTGATGGATAGGAGGTGTTCTCAGTGATGTCACTGCTGATCTCTGGTGATGGATAGGAGGTGTTCTCAGTGATGTCACCGCTGATCTCTGGTGATGGATAGGAGGTGTTCTCAGTGATGTCACCGCTGATCTCTGGTGATGGATAGGAGGTGTTCTCAGTGATGTCACCGCTGATTTCTGGTGATGGATAGGAGGTGTTCTCAGTGATGTCACTGCTGATCTCTGGTGATGGATAGGCGGTGTTCTCAGTGATGTCACTGCTGATCTCTGGTGATGGATAGGCGGTGTTCTCAGTGATGTCACCGCTGATCTCTGGTGATGGATAGGAGGTGTTCTCAGTGATGTCACTGCTCATCTCTGGTGGTGGATAGGTGGTGTTCTCAGTGATGTCACCGCTGATCTCTGGTGATGGATAGGAGGTGTTCTCAGTGATGTCACCGCTGATCTCTGGTGATGGATAGGAGGTGTTCTCAGTGATGTCACCGCTGATCTCTGGTGATGGATAGGCGGTATTCTCACTGATGTCACTGCTGATCTCTGGTGATGGATAGGAGGTGTTCTCAGTGATGTCACTGCTGATCTCTGGTGATGGATAGGAGGTGTTCTCAGTGATGTCACTGCTGATCTCTGGTGATGGATAGGCGGTGTTCTCAGTGATGTCACTGCTGATCTCTGGTGATGGATAGGAGGCGTTCTCAGTGATGTCACTGCTGATCTCTGGTGATGGATAGGAGGTGTTCTCAGTGATGTCACCGCTGATCTCTGGTGATGGATAGGAGGTGTTCTCAGTGATGTCACTGCTGATCTCTGGTGATGGATAGGAGGCGTTCTCAGTGATGTCACTGCTGATCTCTGGTGATGGATAGGCGGTGTTCTTAGTGATGTCACCGCTGATCTCTGGTGATGGATAGGCGGTGTTCTCAGTGATGTCACCGCTGATCTCTGGTGATGGATAGGAGGTGTTCTCAGTGATGTCACCGCTGATCTCTGGTGATGGATAGGAGGCGTTCTCAGTGATGTCACTGCTTATCTCTGGTGATGGATAGGAGGTGTTCTCAGTGATATCACTGCTTATCTCTGGTGATAGGTGGTGTTCTCAGTGATATCACCGCTGATCTCTGGTGATGGATAGGAGGTGTTCTCAGTGATGTCACTGCTGATCTCTGGTGATGGATAGGAGGCGTTCTCAGTGATGTCACTGCTGATCTCTGGTGATGGATAGGAGGCGTTCTCAGTGATGTCACTGCTGATCTCTGGTGATGGATAGGAGGCGTTCTCAGTGATGTCACTGCTGATCTCTGGTGATGGATAGGCGGTGTTCTCAGTGATGTCACCGCTGATCTCTGGTGATGGATAGGCGGTGTTCTCAGTGATGTCACTGCTGATCTCTGGTGATGGATAGGAGGTGTTCTCAGTGATGTCACTGCTGATCTCTGGTGATAGGTGGTGTTCTCAGTGATATCACCGCTGATCTCTGGTGATGGATAGGAGGTGTTCTCAGTGATGTCACCGCTGATCTCTGGTGATGAATAGGAGGTGTTCTCGGTGATGTCACCCCTGATCTCTGGTGATGGATAGAAGGTGTCCTCAGTGATGTCACTGCTGATCTCTGGTGATGGAAAGGAGGTGTTCTCAGTGATGTCACTGCTGATCTCTGGTGATGGATAGGAGGTGTCCTCAGTGATGTCACTGCTGATCTCTGGTGATGGATAGGAGGTGTTCTCAGTGATGTCACTGCTGATCTCTGGTGATGGATAGGAGGTGTTCTCAGTGATGTCACCGCTGATCTCTGGTGACGGATAGGAGGTGTTCTCAGTGATGTCTCCGCTGATCTCTGGTGATGAATAGGAGGTGTTCTCAGTGATGTCACTGCTGATCTCTGGTGATGGATAGGAGGTGTTCTCAGTGATGTCACTGCTGATCTCTGGTGATGGATAGGAGGTGTTCTCAGTGATGTCTCCGCTGATCTCTGTTGATGGATAGGAGGTGTTCTCAGTGATGTCACTGCTGATCTCTGGTGATGGATAGGAGGTGTTCTCAGTGATGTCACCGCTGATCTCTATTGATGGATAGGAGGTGTTCTCAGTGATGTCACTGCTGATCTCTGGTGATGGATAGGAGGTGTTCTCAGTGATGTCACTGCTGATCTCTAGTGATGGATAGGAGGTGTTCTCAGTGATGTCACCGCTGATCTCTGGTGATGGATAGGAGGTGTTCTCAGTGATGTTACCCCTGATCTCTGGTGATGGATAGGCGGTGTTCTCAGTGATGTCACTGCTGATCTCTGGTGATGGATAGGAGGTGTTCTCAGTGATGTCTCCGCTGATCTCTGGTGATGGATAGGAGGTGTTCTCAGTGATGTCTCCGCTGATCTCTGGTGATGAATAGGAGGTGTTCTCAGTGATGGCTCCGCTGATCTCTGGTGATGGATAGGCGGTGTTCTCAGTGATGTCTCCGCTGATCTCTGTTGATGGATAGGAGGTGTTCTCAGTGATGTTACCCCTGATCTCTGGGAATGGATAGGAGGTGTTCTCAGTGATGTCACTGCTGATCTCTGGTGATGGATAGGCGGTGTTCTCAGTGATGTCACTGCTGATCTCTGGTGATGGATAGGAGGTGTTCTCAGTGATGTCTCCGCTGATCTCTGGTGATGGATAGGAGGTGTTCTCTGTGATGTCACCGCTGATCTCTGGTGATGGGTAGGAGGTGTTCTCAGTGATGTCACTGCTGATCTCTGGTGATGGATAGGAGGTGTTCTCAGTGATGTCACCGCTGATCTCTGGTGATGGATAGGAGGTGTTCTCAGTGATGTCACTGCTGATCTCTGGTGATGGATAGGAGGTGTTCTCAGTGATGTCACTGCTGATCTCTGGTGATGGATAGGAGGTGTTCTCAATGATGTCACCCCTGATCTCTGGTGATGGATAGGAGGTGTTCTCAGTGATGTCACTGCTGATCTCTGGTGATGGATAGGCGGTGTTCTCAGTGATGTCACCGCTGATCTCTGGTGATGGATAGGAGGTGTTCTCAGTGATGTCACTGCTGATCTCTGGTGATGGATAGGAGGTGTTCTCAGTGATGTCACCGCTGATCTCTGGTGATGGATAGGAGGTGTTCTCAGTGATGTCACTGCTGATCTCTGGTGATGGATAGGAGGTGTTCTCAGTGATGTCACTGCTGAGCTCTGGTGATGGATAGGAGGCGTTCTCAGTGATGTCACTGCTGATCTCTGGTGATGGATAGGAGGTGTTCTCAGTGATGTCACCGCTGATCTCTGGTGATGGATAGGAGGTGTTCTCAGTGATGTCACTGCTGATCTCTGGTGATGGATAGGAGGCGTTCTCAGTGATGTCACTGCTGATCTCTGGTGATGGATAGGAGGCGTTCTCAGTGATGTCACTGCTGATCTCTGGTGATGGATAGGAGGTGTTCTCAGTGATATCACCGCTGATCTCTGGTGATGGATAGGAGGTGTTCTCAGTGATATCACCGCTGATCTCTGGTGATGGATAGGAGGTGTTCTCAGTGATGTCACTGCTGATCTCTGGTGATGGATAGGAGGCGTTCTCAGTGATGTCACTGCTGATCTCTGGTGATGGATAGGAGGCGTTCTCAGTGATGTCACTGCTGATCTCTGGTGATGGATAGGCGGTGTTCTCAGTGATGTCACTGCTGATCTCTGGTGATAGGCGGTGTTCTCAGTGATGTCTCCGCTGATCTCTGGTGATGGATAGGAGGTGTTCTCAGTGATTTCTCCGCTGATCTCTGTTGATGGATAGGAGGTGTTCTCAGTGATGTTACCCCTGATCTCTGGTGATGGATAGGCGGTGTTCTCAGTGATGTCACTGCTGATCTCTGGTGATGGATAGGAGGTGTTCTCAGTGATGTCACTGCTGATCTCTGGTGATGGACGGCGGTGGTGGCATTCTCAGTGATGTCACCGCTGATCTCTGGTGATGGATAGGAGGTGTTCTCAGTGATGTCACTGCTGATCTCTGGTGATGGATAGGAGGTGTTCTCAGTGATGTCACCGCTGATCTCTGGTGATGGATAGGAGGTGTTCTCAGTGATGTCACTGCTGATCTCTGGTGATGGATTGGAGGTGTTCTCAGTGATGTCACTGCTGATCTCTGGTGATGGATAGGAGGTGTTCTCAGTGATGTCTCCGCTGATCTCTGGTGATGGATAGGAGGTGTTCTCAGTGATGTCACTGCTGATCTCTGGTGATGGATAGGAGGTGTTCTCAGTGATGTCACCTCTGATCTCTGGTGATGGATAGGCGGTGTTCTCAGTGATGTTACCCCTGATCTCTGGTGATGGATAGGAGGTGTTCTCAGTGATGTCACCGCTGATCTCTGGTGATGAATAGGAGGTGTTCTCAGTGATGTCACCGCTGATCTCTGGTGATGAATAGGAGGTGTTCTCAGTGATGTCTCCGCTGATCTCTGGTGATGGATAGGAGGTGTTCTCAGTGATGTTACCCCTGATCTCTGGTGATGGATAGGCGGTGTTCTCTGTGATGTCACTGCTGATCTCTGGTGATGGATAGGAGGTGTTCTCAGTGATGTCTCCGCTGATCTCTGGTGATGGATAGAAGGTGTTCTCAGTGATGTCACCGCTGATCTCTGGTGATGGATAGGAGGTGTTCTCAGTGATGTCACCGCTGATCTCTGGTGATGAATAGGAGGTGTTCTCAGTGATGTCTCCGCTGATCTCTGGTGATGGATAGGAGGTGTTCTCAGTGATGTCTCCGCTGATCTCTGTTGATGGATAGGAGGTGTTCTCAGTGATGTTACCCCTGATCTCTGGTGATGGATAGGCGGTGTTCTCAGTGATGTCACTGCTGATCTCTGGTGATGGATAGGAGGTGTTCTCAGTGATGTCTCCGCTGATCTCTGGTGATGGATAGAAGGTGTTCTCAGTGATGTCACCGCTGATCTCTGGTGATGGATAGGAGGTGTTCTCAGTGATGTCACTGCTGATCTCTGGTGATAGGTGGTGTTCTCAGTGATATCACCGCTGATCTCTGGTGATGGATAGGCGATGTTCTCAGTGATGTCACCGCTGATCTCTGGTGATGGATAGGCGATGTTCTCAGTGATGTCACTGCTGATCTCTGGTGATGGATAGGAGGTGTTCTCAGTGATGTCACCGCTGATCTCTGGTGATGGATAGGCGGCATTCTCAGTGATGTCACTGCTGATCTCTGGTGATGGATAGTAGGTGTTCTCAGTGATGTCACCGCTGATCTCTGGTGATGGATAGGAGGTGTTCTCAGTGATGTCTCCGCTGATCTCTGTTGATGGATAGGAGGTGTTCTCAGTGATGTCACCGCTGATCTCTGGTGATGGATAGGAGGTGTTCTCAGTGATGTCTCCGCTGATCTCTGGTGATGAATAGGAGGTGTTCTCAGTGATGTCACTGCTGATCTCTGGTGATGGATAGGAGGTGTTCTCAGTGATGTCTCCGCTGATCTCTGGTGATGGATAGGAGGTGTTCTCAGTGATGTCACTGCTGATCTCTGGTGATGGATAGGAGGTGTGCTCAGTGATGTCACTGCTGATCTCTGGTGATGGATAGGCGGTGTTCTCAGTGATGTCTCCGCTGATCTCTGGTGATGGATAGGAGGTGTTCTCAGTGATGTCTCCGCTGATCTCTGTTGATGGATAGGAGGTGTTCTCAGTGATGTTACCCCTGATCTCTGGTGATGGATAGGCGGTGTTCTCAGTGATGTCACTGCTGATCTCTGGTGATGGATAGGAGGTGTTCTCAGTGATGTCTCCGCTGATCTCTGGTGATGGATAGCAGGTGTTCTCAGTGATGTCACCGCTGATCTCTGGTGATGGATAGGAGGTGTTCTCAGTGATGTCACTGCTGATCTCTGGTGATGGATAGGAGGTGTTCTCAGTGATGTCACCGCTGATCTCTGGTGATGGATAGGAGGTGTTCTCAGTGATGTCACTGCTTATCTCTGGTGATAGGCGGTGTTCTTAGTGATGTCACCGCTGATCTCTGGTGATGGATAGGAGGTGTTCTCAGTGATGTCACTGCTGATCTCTGGTGATGGATAGGAGGTGTTCTCAGTGATGTCACTGCTGATCTCTGGTGATGGATAGGAGGTGTTCTCAGTGATGTCACTGCTGATCTCTGGTGATGGATAGGCGGTGTTCTCAGTGATGTCACCACTGATCTCTGGTGATGGATAGGCGGTGTTCTCAGTGATATCACCGCTGATCTCTGGTGATGGATAGGAGATGTTCTCAGTGATGTCACTGCTGATCTCTGGTGATGGATAGGAGGTGTTCTCAGTGATGTCTCCGCTGATCTCTGTTGATGGATAGGCGGTGTTCTCAGTGATGTCTCCGCTGATCTCTGGTGATGGATAGGCGGTGTTCTCAGTGATGTCACTGCTGATCTCTGGTGATGGATAGGAGGTGTTCTCAGTGATGTCTCCGCTGATCTCTGGTGATGGATAGGCGGTGTTCTCAGTGATGTCACTGCTGATCTCTGGTGATGGATAGGAGGTGTTCTCAGTGATGTCACTGCTGATCTCTGGTGATGGATAGGAGGTGTTCTCAGTGATGTCACTGCTGATCTCTGGTGATGGATAGGAGGTGTTCTCAGTGATGTCACTGCTGATCTCTGGTGATGGATAGGAGGTGTTCTCAGTGATGTCACTGCTGATCTCTGGTGATGGATAGGAGGTGTTCTCAGTGATGTCACCGCTGATCTCTGGTGATGGGTAGGAGGTGTTCTCAGTGATGTCACTGCTGATCTCTGGTGATGGATAGGAGGTGTTCTCAATGATGTCTCCGCTGATCTCTGGTGATGGATAGCAGGTGTTCTCAGTGATGTCACCGCTGATCTCTGGTGATGGATAGGAGGTGTTCTCAGTGATGTCACTGCTTATCTCTGGTGATAGGCGGTGTTCTTAGTGATGTCACCGCTGATCTCTGGTGATGGATAGGAGGTGTTCTCAGTGATGTCACTGCTGATCTCTGGTGATGGATAGGAGGTGTTCTCAGTGATGTCACTGCTGATCTCTGGTGATGGATAGGAGGTGTTCTCAGTGATGTCACTGCTGATCTCTGGTGATGGATAGGCGGTCTTCTCAGTGATGTCACCACTGATCTCTGGTGATGGATAGGCGGTGTTCTCAGTGATATCACCGCTGATCTCTGGTGATGGATAGGAGATGTTCTCAGTGATGTCACCGCTGATCTCTGGTGATGGATAGGCGATGTTCTCAGTGATGTCACTGCTGATCTCTGGTGATGGATAGGAGGTGTTCTCAGTGATGTCTCCGCTGATCTCTGGTGATGGATAGGCGATGTTCTCAGTGATGTCACTGCTGATCTCTGGTGATGGATAGGAGGTGTTCTCAGTGATGTCACCGCTGATCTCTAGTGATGGATAGGCAGTGTTCTCAGTGATGTCTCCGCTGATCTCTGGTGATGGATAGGAGGTGTTCTCAGTGATGTCACCGCTGATCTCTGGTGATGGATAGGCAGTGTTCTCAGTGATGTCACTGCTGATCTCTATTGATGGATAGGAGGTGTTCTCAGTGATGTCACTGCTGATCTCTGGTGATGGATAGGCAGTGTTCTCAGTGATGTCTCCGCTGATCTCTGGTGATGGATAGGAGGTGTTCTCAGTGATGTCACTGCTGATCTCTGGTGATGGATAGGAGGTGTTCTCAGTGATGTCACTGCTGATCTCTGGTGATGGATAGGAGGTGTTCTCAGTGATGTCACCGCTGATCTCTGGTGATGGATAGGCGGTGTTCTCAGTGATGTCACCGCTGATCTCTGGTGATGGATAGGAGGTGTTCTCAGTGATGTCACTGCTGATCTCTGGTGATGGATAGGCGGTGTTCTCAGTGATGTCACTGCTGATCTCTGGTGATGGATAGGAGGTGTTCTCAGTGATGTCACCGCTGATCTCTGGTGATGGATAGGAGGTGTTCTCAGTGATGTCACCGCTGATCTCTGGTGATGGATAGGAGGTGTTCTCAGTGATGTCACCGCTGATCTCTGGTGATGGATAGGAGGTGTTCTCAGTGATGTCTCCGCTGATCTCTGGTGATGGATAGGAGGTGTTCTCAGTGATGTCACCGCTGATCTCTGGTTCTGGATAGGAGGTGTTCTCAGTGATGTCACCGCTGATCTCTGGTGATGGATAGGAGGTGTTCTCAGTGATGTCACCGCTGATCTCTGGTGATGGATAGGAGGTGTTCTCAGTGATGTCACTGCTGATCTCTGGTGATGGATAGGAGGTGTTCTCAGTGATGTCACTGCTGATCTCTGGTGATGGATAGGAGGTGTTCTCAGTGATGTCACCGCTGATCTCTGGTGATGAATAGGCGGTGTTCTCAGTGATGTCACTGCTGATCTCTGGTGATGGATAGGCGGTGTTCTCAGTGATGTCACCTCTGATCTCTGGTGATGGATAGGCGGTGTTCTCAGTGATGTTACCCCTGATCTCTGGTGATGGATAGGAGGTGTTCTCAGTGATGTCACCGCTGATCTCTGGTGATGGATAGGCGGTGTTCTCAGTGATGTCACTGCTGATCTCTGGAGATGGATTGGAGGTGTTCTCAGTGATGTCATTGCTGATCTCTGGTGATGGATAGGAGGTGTTCTCAGTGATGTCACCGCTGATCTCTGGTGATGAATAGGAGGTGTTCTCAGTGATGTCACTGCTGATCTCTGGTGATGGATAGGAGGTGTTCTCAGTGATGTCACCGCTGATCTCTGGTGATGGATAGGAGGTGTTCTCAGTGATGTCACCGCTGATCTCTGGTGATGGATAGGCGGTGTTCTCAGTGATGTCACTGCTGATCTCTGGAGATGGATTGGAGGTGTTCTCAGTGATGTCACTGCTGATCTCTGGTGATGGATAGGAGGTGTTCTCAGTGATGTCACCGCTGATCTCTGGTGATGAATAGGAGGTGTTCTCAGTGATGTCACTGCTGATCTCTGGTGATGGATAGGCGGTGTTCTCAGTGATGTCACTGCTGAACTCTGGTGATGGATAGGAGGTGTTCTCAGTGATGTCACCGCTGATCTCTGGTGATGGATAGGCGGTGTTCTCGGTGATGTCACCGCTGATCTCTGGTGATGGATAGGAGATGTTCTCAGTGATGTCACCGCTGATCTCTGGTGATGGATAGGAGGTGTTCTCAGTGATGTCACCGCTGATCTCTGGTGATGGATAGGAGGTGTTCTCAGTGATGTCACCGCTGATCTCTGGTGATAGGCGGTGTTCTCAGTGATGTCACCGCTGATCTCTGGTGATGAATAGGTGTTCTCAGTGATGTCACTGCTGATCTCTGGTGATGGATAGGAGACGTTCTCAGTGATGTCACCGCTGACCTCTGGTGATGGATAGGAGGTGTTCTCAGTGATGTCACTGCTGATCTCTGGTGATGGATAGGCGGTGTTCTCAGTGATGTCACCGCTGGTCTCTGGTGATGGATAGGAGGTGTTCTCAGTGATGTCACTGCTGATCTCTGGTGATGGATAGGCGGTGTTCTCAGTGATGTCACTGCTGATCTCTGGTGATGGATAGGAGGTGTTCTCAGTGATGTCACTGCTGATCTCTGGTGATGGATAGGAGGTGTTCTCAGTGATGTCACCGCTGATCTCTGGTGATAGGTGGTGTTCTCAGTGCTGTCACTGCTGATCTCTGGTGATAGGTGGTGTTCTCAGTGATATCACCGCTGATCTCTGGTGATGGATAGGAGGTGTTCTCAGTGATGTCATTGCTGATCTCTGGTGATGAATAGGAGGTGTTCTCGGTGATGTCACCTCTGATCTCTGGTGATGGATAGGCGGTGTTCTCAGTGATGTCACTGCTGATCTCTGGTGATGGATAGGAGGCGTTCTCAGTGATGTCACTGCTGATCTCTGGTGATGGATAGGAGGTGTTCTCAGTGATATCACTGCTTATCTCTGGTGATAGGTGGTGTTCTCAGTGATATCACCGCTGATCTCTGGTGATGGATAGGAGGCGTTCTCAGTGATGTCACCGCTGATCTCTGGTGATTGATAGGCGGTGTTCTCAGTGATGTCACTGCTGATCTCTGGTGATAGGTGGTGTTCTCAGTGATATCACCGCTGATCTCTGGTGATGAATAGGAGGTGTTCTCGGTGATGTCACTGCTGATCTCTGGTGATGGATAGGAGGTGTTCTCAGTGATATCACCGCTGATCTCTGGTGATGAATAGGAGGTGTTCTCGGTGATGTCACTGCTGATCTCTGGTGATGGATAGGCGGTGTTCTCAGTGATGTCACTGCTGATCTCTGGTGATGGATAGGAGGTGTTCTCAGTGATGTCACCGCTGATCTCTGGTGATGGATAGGAGGTGTTCTCAGTGATGTCTCCGCTGATCTCTGGTGATGAATAGGAGGTGTTCTCAGTGATGTCACTGCTGATCTCTGGTGATGGATAGGAGGTGTTCTCAGTGATGTCACTGCTGATCTCTGGTGATGGATAGGCGGTGTTCTCAGTGATGTCTCCGCTGATCTCTGGTGATGGATAGGAGGTGTTCTCAGTGATGTCTCCGCTGATCTCTGTTGATGGATAGGAGGTGTTCTCAGTGATGTTACCCCTGATCTCTGGTGATGGATAGGCGGTGTTCTCAGTGATGTCACTGCTGATCTCTGGTGATGGATAGGAGGTGTTCTCAGTGATGTCACCGCTGATCTCTAGTGATGGAAAGGAGGTGTTCTCAGTGATGTCACTGCTGATCTCTGGTGATGGACGGCGGTGGTGGCATTCTCAGTGATGTCACCGCTGATCTCTGGTGATGGATAGGAGGTGTTCTCAGTGATGTCACCGCTGATCTCTGGTGATGGATAGGAGGTGTTCTCAGTGATGTCACCGCTGATCTCTGGTGATGGATAGGAGGCGTTCTCAGTGATGTCACTGCTTATCTCTGGTGATGGATAGGAGGTGTTCTCAGTGATGTCACTGCTGATCTCTGGTGATGGATAGGAGGTGTTCTCAGTGATGTCACCGCTGATCTCTGGTGATGGATAGGAGGTGTTCTCAGTGATGTCACTGCTGATCTCTGGTGATGGATAGGAGGTGTTCTCAGTGATGTCACTGCTGATCTCTGGTGATGGATAGGAGGTGTTCTCAGTGATGTCACCGCTGATCTCTGGTGATGGATAGGAGGTGTTCTCAGTGATGTCACTGCTTATCTCTGGTGATAGGCGGTGTTCTCAGTGATGTCACCGCTGATCTCTGGTGATGGATAGGAGGTGTTCTCAGTGATGTCACTGCTGATCTCTGGTGATGGATAGGAGGTGTTCTCAGTGATGTCACTGCTGATCTCTGGTGATGGATAGGAGGTGTTCTCAGTGATGTCACCGCTGATCTCTGGTGATGGATAGGAGGTGTTCTCAGTGATGTCACTGCTGATCTCTGGTGATGGATAGGAGGTGTTTTCAGTGATGTCACCGCTGATCTCTGGTGATGGATAGGAGGTGTTCTCAGTGATGTCACTGCTTATCTCTGGTGATAGGCGGTGTTCTCAGTGATGTCACCGCTGATCTCTGGTGATGGATAGGAGGTGTTCTCAGTGATGTCACTGCTGATCTCTGGTGATGGATAGGAGGTGTTCTCAGTGATGTCACTGCTGATCTCTGGTGATGGATAGGAGGTGTTCTCAGTGATGTCACCACTGATCTCTGGTGATGGATAGGCGGTGTTCTCAGTGATGTCACTGCTGATCTCTGGTGATGGATAGGAGGTGTTCTCAGTGATGTTACCCCTGATCTCTGGTGATGGATAGGCGGTGTTCTCAGTGATGTCACTGCTGATCTCTGGTGATGGATAGGAGGTGTTCTCAGTGATGTCACCGCTGATCTCTGGTGATGGATAGGAGGTGTTTTCAGTGATGTCTCCGCTGATCTCTGGTGATGAATAGGAGGTGTTCTCAGTGATGTCACTGCTGATCTCTGGTGATGGATAGGAGGTGTTCTCAGTGATGTCACTGCTGATCTCTGGTGATGGATAGGAGGTGTTCTCAGTGATGTCACCGCTGATCTCTGGTGATGGATAGGAGGTGTTCTCAGTGATGTCACTGCTGATCTCTGGTGATAGGTGGTGTTCTCAGTGATATCACCGCTGATCTCTGGTGATGGATAGGAGGTGTTCTCAGTGATGTCACTGCTGATCTCTGGTGATGGATAGGAGGTGTTCTCAGTGATGTCTCCGCTGATCTCTGGTGATGGATAGGAGGTGTTCTCAGTGATGTCTCCGCTGATCTCTGTTGATGGATAGGAGGTGTTCTCAGTGATGTTACCCCTGATCTCTGGTGATGGATAGGCGGTGTTCTCAGTGATGTCACTGCTGATCTCTGGTGATGGATAGGAGGTGTTCTCAGTGATGTCTCCGCTGATCTCTGGTGATGGGTAGGAGGTGTTCTCAGTGATGTCACTGCTGATCTCTGGTGATGGATAGGTGGTGTTCTCATTGATGTCTCCGCTGATCTCTGGTGATGGATAGCAGGTGTTCTTAGTGATGTCACCGCTGATCTCTGGTGATTGATAGGAGGTGTTCTCAGTGATGTCACTGCTGATCTCTGGTGATGGATAGGAGGTGTTCTCAGTGATGTCACTGCTGATCTCTGGTGATGGATAGGAGGTGTTCTCAGTGATGTCACTGCTGATCTCTGGTGATGGATAGGCGGTGTTCTCAGTGATGTCACCACTGATCTCTGGTGATGGATAGGCGGTGTTCTCAGTGATATCACCGCTGATCTCTGGTGATGGATAGGAGATGTTCTCAGTGATGTCACCGCTGATCTCTGGTGATGGATAGGCGGTGTTCTCAGTGATGTCACTGCTGATCTCTGGTGATGGATAGGAGGTGTTCTCAGTGATGTCTCCGCTGATCTCTGGTGATGGGTAGGAGGTGTTCTCAGTGATGTCTCCGCTGATCTCTGGTGATGGATAGGAGGTGTTCTCAGTGATGTCACCGCTGATCTCTGGTGATGGGTAGGAGGTGTTCTCAGTGATGTCACTGCTGATCTCTGGTGATGGATAGGAGGTGTTCTCAGTGATGTCTCCGCTGATCTCTGGTGATGGATAGCAGGTGTTCTCAGTGATGTCTCCGCTGATCTCTGGTGATGGATAGGTGTTCTCAGTGATTTCACTGCTGATCTCTGGTGATGGATAGGCAGTGTTCTCAGTGATGTCACTGCTGATCTCTATTGATGGATAGGAGGTGTTCTCAGTGATGTCTCCGCTGATCTCTGGTGATGGATAGGAGGTGTTCTCAGTGATGTCACTGCTGATCTCTGGTCATGAATAGGAGGTGTTCTCAGTGATGTCACTGCTGATCTCTGGTGATGGATAGGAGGTGTTCTCAGTGATGTCACTGCTGATCTCTGGTGATGGATAGGTGGTGTTCTCAGTGATATCACCGCTGATCTCTGGTGATGGATAGGAGGTGTTCTCAGTGATTTCACTGCTGATCTCTGGTGATGGATAGGCAGTGTTCTCAGTGATGTCACTGCTGATTTCTATTGATGGATAGGAGGTGTTCTCAGTGATGTCACTGCTGATCTCTGGTGATGGATAGGCAGTGTTCTCAGTGATGTCTCCGCTGATCTCTGGTGATGGATAGGAGGTGTTCTCAGTGATGTCACTGCTGATCTCTGGTGATGGATAGGAGGTGTTCTCAGTGATGTCACTGCTGATCTCTGGTGATGGATAGGAGGTGTTCTCAGTGATGTCACCGCTGATCTCTGGTGATGGATAGGAGGTGTTCTCAGTGATGTCACCGCTGATCTCTGGTGATGGATAGGAGGTGTTCTCAGTGATGTCACTGCTGATCTCTGGTGATGGATAGGAGGTGTTCTCAGTGATGTCACCGCTGATCTCTGGTCATGAATAGGAGGTGTTCTCAGTGATGTCACTGCTGATCTCTGGTGATGGATAGGAGGTGTTCTCAGTGATGTCACTGCTGATCTCTGGTGATGGATAGGAGGTGTTCTCATTGATGTCACTGCTGATCTCTGGTGATGGATAGGAGGTGTTCTCAGTGATGTCACTGCTGATCTCTGGTGATGGATAGGAGGTGTTCTCAGTGATGTCACCGCTGATCTCTGGTGATGGATAGGAGGTGTTCTCAGTGATGTCACTGCTGATCTCTGGTGATGGATAGGAGGTGTTCTCAGTGATGTCACTGCTGATCTCTGGTCATGAATAGGAGGTGTTCTCAGTGATGTCACTGCTGATCTCTGGTGATGGATAGGAGGTGTTCTCAGTGATGTCACTGCTGATCTCTGGTGATGGATAGGAGGTGTTCTCAGTGATTTCACTGCTGATCTCTGGTGATGGATAGGAGGTGTTCTCAGTGATTTCACTGCTGATCTCTGGTGATGGATAGGAGGTGTTCTCAGTGATGTCACTGCTGATCTCTGGTGATGGATAGGCGGTGTTCTCAGTGATGTCACCGCTGATCTCTGGTGATGGATAGGAGATGTTCTCAGTGATGTCACCGCTGATCTCTGGTGATGGATAGGCGGTGTTCTCAGTGATGTCACCGCTGATCTCTGGTGATGGATAGGAGGTGTTCTCAGTGATGTCACTGCTGATCTCTGGTGATGGATAGGCGGTGTTCTCAGTGATGTCACTGCTGATCTCTGGTGATGGATAGGAGGTGTTCTCAGTGATGTCACCGCTGATCTCTGGTGATGGATAGGAGGTGTTCTCAGTGATGTCACCGCTGATCTCTGGTGATGGATAGGAGGTGTTCTCAGTGATGTCACCGCTGATCTCTGGTTATGGATAGGAGGTGTTCTCAGTGATGTCACCGCTGATCTCTGGTGATGGATAGGAGGTGTTCTCAGTGATGTCACCGCTGATCTCTGGTGATGGATAGGAGGTGTTCTCAGTGATGTCACTGCTGATCTCTGGTGATGGATAGGAGGTGTTCTCAGTGATGTCACTGCTGATCTCTGGTGATGGATAGGAGGTGTTCTCAGTGATGTCACCGCTGATCTCTGGTGATGAATAGGCGGTGTTCTCAGTGATGTCACTGCTGATCTCTGGTGATGGATAGGCGGTGTTCTCAGTGATGTCACTGCTGATCTCTGGTGATGGATAGGAGGTGTTCTCAGTGATGTCTCCGCTGATCTCTGGTTATGGATAGGAGGTGTTCTCAGTGATGTCACCGCTGATCTCTGGTGATGGATAGGAGGTGTTCTCAGTGATGTCACCGCTGATCTCTGGTGATGGATAGGAGGTGTTCTCAGTGATGTCACTGCTGATCTCTGGTGATGGATAGGAGGTGTTCTCAGTGATGTCACTGCTGATCTCTGGTGATGGATAGGAGGTGTTCTCAGTGATGTCACTGCTGATCTCTGGTGATGGATAGGAGGTGTTCTCAGTGATGTCACCGCTGATCTCTGGTGATGAATAGGCGGTGTTCTCAGTGATGTCACTGCTGATCTCTGGTGATGGATAGGCGGTGTTCTCAGTGATGTCACCTCTGATCTCTGGTGATGGATAGGCGGTGTTCTCAGTGATGTTACCCCTGATCTCTGGTGATGGATAGGAGGTGTTCTCAGTGATGTCACCGCTGATTTCTGGTGATGGATAGGAGGTGTTCTCTGTGATGTCACCGCTGATCTCTGGTGATGGGTAGGAGGTGTTCTCAGTGATGTCACTGCTGATCTCTGGTGATGGATAGGAGGTGTTCTCAGTGATGTCACCGCTGATCTCTGGTGATGGATAGGAGGCGTTCTCAGTGATGTCACTGCTGATCTCTGGTGATGGATAGGAGGTGTTCTCAGTGATGTCACTGCTGATCTCTGGTGATGGATAGGCGGTGTTCTCAGTGATGTCACCTCTGATCTCTGGTGATGGATAGGCGGTGTTCTCAGTGATGTCACCGCTGATTTCTGGTGATGGATAGGCGGTGTTCTCAGTGATGTCACTGCTGATCTCTGGTGATGGATAGGAGGTGTTCTCAGTGATGTTACCCCTGATCTCTGGGGATGGATAGGAGGTGTTCTCAGTGATGTCACTGCTGATCTCTGGTGATGGATAGGAGGTGTTCTCAGTGATGTCACCGCTGATCTCTGGTGATGGATAGGAGGTGTTCTCAGTGATGTCACCGCTGATCTCTGGTGATGGATAGGAGGTGTTCTCAGTGATGTCACCGCTGATCTCTGGTGATGAATAGGAGGTGTTCTCAGTGATGTCACTGCTGATCTCTGGTGATGGATAGGAGACGTTCTCAGTGATGTCACCGCTGACCTCTGGTGATGGATAGGAGGTGTTCTCAGTCATGTCACTGCTGATCTCTGGTGATGGATAGGCGGTGTTCTCAGTGATGTCACCGCTGATCTCTGGTGATGGATAGGAGGTGTTTTCAGTGATGTCACTGCTGATCTCTGGTGATGGATAGGCGGTGTTCTCAGTGATGTCACTGCTGATCTCTGGTGATGGATAGGAGGTGTTCTCAGTGATGTCACTGCTGATCTCTGGTGATGGATAGGAGGTGTTCTCAGTGATGTCACCGCTGATCTCTGGTGATAGGTGGTGTTCTCAGTGATGTCACTGCTGATCTCTGGTGATAGGTGGTGTTCTCAGTGATATCACCGCTGATCTCTGGTGATGGATAGGAGGTGTTCTCAGTGATGTCATTGCTGATCTCTGGTGATGAATAGGAGGTGTTCTCGGTGATGTCACCTCTGATCTCTGGTGATGGATAGGCGGTGTTCTCAGTGATGTCACCGCTGATTTCTGGTGATGGATAGGCGGTGTTCTCAGTGATGTCACTGCTGATCTCTGGTGATGGATAGGAGGTGTTCTCAGTGATGTTACCCCTGATCTCTGGGGATGGATAGGAGGTGTTCTCAGTGATGTCACTGCTGATCTCTGGTGATGGATAGGAGGTGTTCTCAGTGATGTCACTGCTTATCTCTGGTGATAGGTGGTGTTCTCAGTGATATCACCGCTGATCTCTGGTGATGGATAGGAGGTGTTCTCAGTGATGTCACCGCTGATTTCTGGTGATGGATAGGAGGTGTTCTCAGTGATGTCACCGCTGATCTCTGGTGATGGATAGGTGGTGTTCTCAGTGATGTTACTGCTGATCTCTGGTGATGGATAGGAGGTGTTCTCAGTGATGTCTCCGCTGATCTCTGGTGATGGATAGGAGGTGTTCTCAGTGATGTCTCCGCTGATCTCTGGTGATGGATAGGAGGTGTTCTCTGTGATGTCACCGCTGATCTCTGGTGATGGGTAGGAGGTGTTCTCAGTGATGTCACTGCTGATCTCTGGTGATGGATAGGAGGTGTTCTCAGTGATGTCACTGCTGATCTCTGGTGATGGATAGGAGGTGTTCTCAGTGATGTCACTGCTGATCTCTGGTGATGGATAGGCGGTGTTCTCAGTGATGTCACCGCTGATCTCTGGTGATGGATAGGCGGTGTTCTCAGTGATATCACCGCTGATCTCTTTTGATGGATAGGAGATGTTCTCAGTGATGTCACCGCTGATCTCTGGTGATGGATAGGAGGTGTTCTCAGTGATGTCACCGCTGATCTCTGGTGATGGATAGGAGGTGTTCTCAGTGATGTCACTGCTGATCTCTGGTGATGGATAGGAGGTGTTCTCAGTGATGTCACTGCTGATCTCTGGTGATGGATAGGAGGTGTTCTCAGTGATGTCACTGCTGATCTCTGGTGATCGATAGGAGGTGTTCTCTGTGATGTCACTGCTTATCTCTGGTGATAGGTGGTGTTCTCAGTGATATCACCGCTGATCTCTGGTGATGGATAGGAGGTGTTCTCAGTGATGTCACCGCTGATTTCTGGTGATGGATAGGAGGTGTTCTCAGTGATGTCACTGCTGATCTCTGGTGATTGATAGGAGGCGTTCTCAGTGATGTCACTGCTGATCTCTGGTGATGGATAGGAGGTGTTCTCAGTGATGTCACTGCTGATCTCTGGTGATAGGTGGTGTTCTCAGTGATATCACCGCTGATCTCTGGTGATGGATAGGAGGTGTTCTCAGTGATGTCACTGCTGATCTCTGGTGATGGATAGGAGGCGTTCTCAGTGATGTCACTGCTGATCTCTGGTGATGGATAGGAGGCGTTCTCAGTGATGTCACTGCTGATCTCTGGTGATGGATAGGAGGCGTTCTCAGTGATGTCACTGCTGATCTCTGGTGATGGATAGGCGGTGTTCTCTGTGATGTCACTGCTGATCTCTGGTGATAGGTGGTGTTCTCAGTGATATCACCGCTGATCTCTGGTGATGGATAGGAGGTGTTCTCAGTGATGTCACTGCTGATCTCTGGTGATGAATAGGAGGTGTTCTCGGTGATGTCACTGCTGATCTCTGGTGATGGATAGGCGGTGTTCTCAGTGATGTCACCGCTGATCTCTGGTGATGAATAGGAGGTGTTCTCAGTGATGTCACTGCTGATCTCTGGTGATGGATAGGAGGTGTTCTCAGTGATGTCACTGCTGATCTCTGGTGATGGATAGGAGGTGTTCTCAGTGATGTCACCGCTGATCTCTGGTGATGGATAGGAGGTGTTCTCAGTGATGTCACTGCTGATCTCTGGTGATGGATAGGAGGTGTTCTCAGTGATGTCACCGCTGATCTCTGGTGATGGATAGGAGGTGTTCTCAGTGATGTCACTGCTGATCTCTGGTGATGGATAGGAGGTGTTCTCAGTGATGTCACTGCTGATCTCTGGTGATGGATAGGAGGTGTTCTCAGTGATGTCACTGCTGATCTCTGGTGATCGATAGGAGGTGTTCTCTGTGATGTCACTGCTTATCTCTGGTGATAGGTGGTGTTCTCAGTGATATCACCGCTGATCTCTGGTGATGGATAGGAGGTGTTCTCAGTGATGTCACCGCTGATTTCTGGTGATGGATAGGAGGTGTTCTCAGTGATGTCACTGCTGATCTCTGGTGATTGATAGGAGGCGTTCTCAGTGATGTCACTGCTGATCTCTGGTGATGGATAGGAGGTGTTCTCAGTGATGTCACTGCTGATCTCTGGTGATAGGTGGTGTTCTCAGTGATATCACCGCTGATCTCTGGTGATGGATAGGAGGTGTTCTCAGTGATGTCACTGCTGATCTCTGGTGATGGATAGGAGGCGTTCTCAGTGATGTCACTGCTGATCTCTGGTGATGGATAGGAGGCGTTCTCAGTGATGTCACTGCTGATCTCTGGTGATGGATAGGAGGCGTTCTCAGTGATGTCACTGCTGATCTCTGGTGATGGATAGGCGGTGTTCTCTGTGATGTCACTGCTGATCTCTGGTGATAGGTGGTGTTCTCAGTGATATCACCGCTGATCTCTGGTGATGGATAGGAGGTGTTCTCAGTGATGTCACTGCTGATCTCTGGTGATGAATAGGAGGTGTTCTCGGTGATGTCACTGCTGATCTCTGGTGATGGATAGGCGGTGTTCTCAGTGATGTCACCGCTGATCTCTGGTGATGAATAGGAGGTGTTCTCAGTGATGTCACTGCTGATCTCTGGTGATGGATAGGAGGTGTTCTCAGTGATGTCACTGCTGATCTCTGGTGATGGATAGGAGGTGTTCTCAGTGATGTCACCGCTGATCTCTGGTGATGGATAGGAGGTGTTCTCAGTGATGTCACTGCTGATCTCTGGTGATGGATAGGAGGTGTTCTCAGTGATGTCACCGCTGATCTCTGGTGATGGATAGGAGGTGTTCTCAGTGATGTCACTGCTGATCTCTGGTGATGGATAGGAGGTGTTCTCAGTGATGTCACCGCTGATCTCTGGTGATGGATAGGAGGCCTTCTCAGTGATGTCACTGCTGATCTCTGGTGATGGATAGGAGGTGTTCTCAGTGATGTCACTGCTGATCTCTGGTGATGGATAGGAGGTGTTCTTAGTGATGTCACCGCTGATCTCTGGTGATGGATAGGAGGTGTTCTCAGTGATGTCACTGCTGATCTCTGGTGATGGATAGGAGGTGTTCTCAGTGATGTCACTGCTGATCTCTGGTGATGGATAGGAGGTGTTCTCAGTGATGTCACCGCTGATTTCTGGTGATGGATAGGAGGCCTTCTCAGTGATGTCACTGCTGATCTCTGGTGATGGATAGGAGGTGTTCTCAGTGATGTCACCGCTGATCTCTGGTGATGGATAGGAGGTGTTCTCAGTGATGTCACTGCTGATCTCTGGTGATGGATAGGAGGCGTTCTCAGTGATGTCACTGCTGATCTCTGGTGATGGATAGGAGGCGTTCTCAGTGATGTCACTGCTGATCTCTGGTGATGGATAGGAGGTGTTCTCAGTGATGTCACTGCTTATCTCTGGTGATAGGTGGTGTTCTCAGTGATATCACCGCTGATCTCTGGTGATGGATAGGAGGTGTTCTCAGTGATGTCACCGCTGATTTCTGGTGATGGATAGGAGGTGTTCTCAGTGATGTCACCGCTGATTTCTGGTGATGGATAGGAGGTGTTCTCAGTGATGTCACTGCTGATCTCTGGTGATGGATAGGAGGCGTTCTCAGTGATGTCACTGCTGATCTCTGGTGATGGATAGGAGGTGTTCTCAGTGATGTCACTGCTGATCTCTGGTGATAGGTGGTGTTCTCAGTGATATCACCGCTGATCTCTGGTGATGGATAGGAGGTGTTCTCAGTGATGTCACTGCTGATCTCTGGTGATGGATAGGAGGCGTTCTCAGTGATGTCACTGCTGATCTCTGGTGATGGATAGGAGGCGTTCTCAGTGATGTCACTGCTGATCTCTGGTGATGGATAGGCGGTGTTCTCTGTGATGTCACTGCTGATCTCTGGTGATAGGTGGTGTTCTCAGTGATATCACCGCTGATCTCTGGTGATGGATAGGAGGTGTTCTCAGTGATGTCACTGCTGATCTCTGGTGATGAATAGGAGGTGTTCTCGGTGATGTCACTGCTGATCTCTGGTGATGGATAGGCGGTGTTCTCAGTGATGTCACCGCTGATCTCTGGTGATGAATAGGAGGTGTTCTCAGTGATGTCACTGCTGATCTCTGGTGATGGATAGGAGGTGTTCTCAGTGATGTCACTGCTGATCTCTGGTGATGGATAGGCGGTGTTCTCAGTGATGTCTCCGCTGATCTCTGGTGATGGATAGGAGGTGTTCTCAGTGATGTCACCGCTGATCTCTGGTTATGGATAGGCGGTGTTCTCAGTGATGTCTCCGCTGATCTCTGTTGATGGATAGGAGGTGTTCTCAGTGATGTTACCCCTGATCTCTGGTGATGGATAGGCGGTGTTCTCAGTGATGTCTCCGCTGATCTCTGGTGATGGATAGGAGGTGTTCTCAGTGATGTCACCGCTGATCTCTGGTGATCGGTAGGAGGTGTTCTCAGTGATGTCACTGCTGATCTCTGGTGATGGATAGGCGGTGGATAGGCGGTGTTCTGAGTACTGTCACTGCTGATCTCTGGTGATGGATAGGAGGTGTTCTCAGTGATGTCTCCGCTGATCTCTGGTGATCGGTAGGAGGTGTTCTCAGTGATGTCACTGCTGATCTCTGGTGATGGATAGGAGGTGTTCTCAGTGATGTCTCCGCTGATCTCTGGTGATCGGTAGGAGGTGTTCTCAGTGATGTCACTGCTGATCTCTGGTGATGGATAGGAGGTGTTCTCAGTGATGTCACCGCTGATCTCTGGTGATGGATAGGAGGTGTTCTCAGTGATGTCTCCGCTGATCTCTGGTGATGGATAGGAGGTGTTCTCTGTGATGTCACCGCTGATCTCTGGTGATGGGTAGGAGGTGTTCTCAGTGATGTCACTGCTGATCTCTGGTGATGGATAGGAGGTGTTCTCAGTGATGTCACTGCTGATCTCTGGTGATGGATAGGAGGTGTTCTCAGTGATGTCACCGCTGATCTCTGGTGATGGATAGGCGGTGTTCTCAGTGATGTCACCGCTGATCTCTGGTGATGGATAGGAGGTGTTCTCAGTGATGTCACTGCTGATCTCTGGTGATGGATAGGCGGTGTTCTCAGTGATGTCACCGCTGATCTCTGGTGATGGATAGGCGGTGTTCTCAGTGATATCACCGCTGATCTCTTTTGATGGATAGGAGATGTTCTCAGTGATGTCACCGCTGATCTCTGGTGATGGATAGGAGGTGTTCTCAGTGATGTCACCGCTGATCTCTGGTGATGGATAGGAGGTGTTCTCAGTGATGTCACTGCTGATCTCTGGTGATGGATAGGAGGTGTTCTCAGTGATGTCACTGCTGATCTCTGGTGATGGATAGGAGGTGTTCTCAGTGATGTCACTGCTGATCTCTGGTGATGGATAGGAGGTGTTGTCAGTGATGTCACCGCTGATCTCTGGTGATGGATAGGAGGTGTTCTCAACCGCTGATCTCTGGTGATGGATAGGAGGTGTTCTCAGTGATGTCACTGCTGATCTCTGGTGATGGATAGGAGGTGTTCTCAGTGATGTCACTGCTGATCTCTGGTGATCGATAGGCGGTGTTCTCAGTGATGTCACTGCTGATCTCTGGTGATAGGTGGTGTTCTCAGTGATATCACCGCTGATCTCTGGTGATGGATAGGAGGTGTTCTCAGTGATGTCACTGCTGATCTCTGGTGATGGATAGGAGGCGTTCTCAGTGATGTCACTGCTGATCTCTGGTGATGGATAGGAGGTGTTCTCAGTGATGTCACCGCTGATCTCTGGTGATGGATAGGAGGTGTTCTCAGTGATATCACCGCTGATCTCTGGTGATGGATAGGAGATGTTCTCAGTGATGTCACCGCTGATCTATGGTGATGGATAGGAGGTGTTCTCAGTGATGTCACCGCTGATCTCTGGTGATGGATAGGAGGTGTTCTCAGTGATGTCACCGCTGATCTCTGGTGATGGATAGGAGATGTTCTCAGTGATGTCACCGCTGATCTCTGGTGATGGATAGGAGGTGTTCTCAGTGATGTCACCGCTGATCTCTGGTGATGGATAGGAGGTGTTCTCAGTGATGTCACTGCTGATCTCTGGTGATGGATAGGAGGTGTTCTCAGTGATGTCACTGCTGATCTCTGGTGATGGATAGGAGGTGTTCTCAGTGATGTCACTGCTGATCTCTGGTGATGGATAGGAGGTGTTGTCAGTGATGTCACCGCTGATCTCTGGTGATGGATAGGAGGTGTTCTCAGTGATGTCACTGCTGATCTCTGGTGATGGATAGGAGGTGTTCTCAGTGATGTCACTGCTGATCTCTGGTGATCGATAGGCGGTGTTCTCAGTGATGTCACTGCTGATCTCTGGTGATAGGTGGTGTTCTCAGTGATATCACCGCTGATCTCTGGTGATGGATAGGAGGTGTTCTCAGTGATGTCACTGCTGATCTCTGGTGATGGATAGGAGGCGTTCTCAGTGATGTCACTGCTGATCTCTGGTGATGGATAGGAGGTGTTCTCAGTGATGTCACCGCTGATCTCTGGTGATGGATAGGAGGTGTTCTCAGTGATATCACCGCTGATCTCTGGTGATGGATAGGAGATGTTCTCAGTGATGTCACCGCTGATCTCTGGTGATGGATAGGAGGTGTTCTCAGTGATGTCACCGCTGATCTCTGGTGATGGATAGGAGGTGTTCTCAGTGATGTCACCGCTGATCTCTGGTGATGGATAGGAGGTGTTCTCAGTGATGTCACCGCTGATCTCTGGTGATGGATAGGAGGCGTTCTCAGTGATGTCACCGCTGATCTCTGGTGATGGATAGGCGGTGTTCTCAGTGATGTCACCGCTGATCTCTGGTGATGGATAGGAGGTGTTCTCAGTGATGTCACCGCTGATCTCTGGTAATGGATAGGAGGTGTTCTCAGTGATGTCACTGCTGATCTCTGGTGATGGATAGGCGGTGTTCTCAGTGATGTCACTGCTGATCTCTGGTGATGGATAGGAGGTGTTCTCAGTGATGTCACCGCTGATCTCTGGTGATGGATAGGAGGTGTTCTCAGTGATGTCACCGCTGATCTCTGGTGATGGATAGGAGGTGTTCTCAGTGATGTCACCGCTGATCTCTGGTGATGGATAGGAGGTGTTCTCAGTGATGTCACTGCTGATCTCTGGTGATGGATAGGCGGTGTTCTCAGTGATGTCACCCCTGATCTCTGGTGATGGATAGCAGGCGGTGTTCTCAGTGATGTCACTGCTGATCTCTGGTGATGGATAGCAGGCGGTGTTCTCAGTGATGTCACTGCTGATCTCTGGTGATGGATAGGCGGTGTTCTCAGTGATGTCACCGCTGATCTCTGGTGATGGATAGGAGGCGGTGTTCTCAGTGATGTCACTGCTGATCTCTGGTGATGGATAGGCGGTGTTCTCAGTGATGTCACTGCTGATTTCTGGTGATGGATAGGCGGTGTTCTCAGTGATGTCACCGCTGATGTCTGGTGATGGATAGGAGGTGTTCTCAGTGATGTCACCGCTGATCTCTGGTGATGGATAGGAGGTGTTCTCAGTGATGTCACCGCTGATCTCTGGTGATGGATAGGCGGTGTTCTCAGTGATGTCACCGCTGATCTCTGGTGATGGATAGGAGGTGTTCTCAGTGATGTCACTGCTGATCTCTGGTGATGGATAGGTGTTCTCAGTGATGTCACTGCTGATCTCTGGTGATGGATAGGCGGTGTTCTCAGTGATGTCACCCCTGATCTCTGGTGATGGATAGCAGGCGGTGTTCTCAGTGATGTCACTGCTGATCTCTGGTGATGGATAGGCGGTGTTCTCAGTGATCTCACTGCTGAGTTCTGGTGATGGATAGGAGGGTGTTCTCAGTGATGTCACCGCTGATCTCTGGTGATGGATAGGAGGCGGTGTTCTCAGTGATGTCACTGCTGATCTCTGGTGATGGATAGGAGGCGGTGTTCTCAGTGATGTCACCGCTGATCTCTGGTGATGGATAGGAGGCGCAATTCTCAGTGATGTCACCGCTGATCTCTGGTGATGGATAGGCGGTGTTCTCAGTGATGCCACCGCTGATCTTTGTTGTGAATCCTATGTTTTAGTGACTTTACGCTCTGTTCCCGGTCGTCCTCTGGTGCCGCTGACCTGTCATGTCCTCCTTTTATTTCAGGCCAATCTCTGCTTCGTGGACATTGATAACCATTTCATCGAGCTGCCAGAAGATCTTCCCCAGTTCCCCAACAAGCTGGAGTTCATCCAGGAGGTGTCCGAGGTCCTCTTGTCCTTCGGTATCCCTCCCGAGGGGAATCTGCACTGCAGCGAGAGCGTCTCCAAACTGAAGAACATGAAGACGGTCGACCTGGTTTCTGACAAGAAGAACGGGAACCTGGAGGGGTCACCTTTGCGCTCCCTCGACCTCCTGAAAGAGAATGAGACCCTGGCCCGGATACAGGCGCTGGTGAAGAGGACGGGCGTGAGCCTGGAGAAGGTGAGGCGGCTATCGCCTGCTCTATATGATGTAGCGCTTGTGTAAATATCTCTGCTTGCTGTCAGTACAATCCTCTAGTCTTAGCCTTACTACTGCAGCATTTCTGCTGACTTTTCGCCTTTCGTTCCCTGCAGGTAGAAGTTAAAGAAGAGACTACCAGTAAGAAAGACACCAAGTTCCAGTGCGATGAGGGGGAGCTCCGCGTCCACCAGCTGAACATCCACATCCGGGAAGTGTTCGCCAACCGATTCACCCAGATGTTTGCCGACTACGAGGTCTTTGTCATCCAGCCGAGCCAAGACAAGGAGTCCTGGTTCACGAACCGCGAGCAGATGCAGAACTACGACAAGGTGAGCGACCGGTGTCACGAGTGTCAGGATCTGGGCTCGTGTCCGATTTATTGTCCTCCAGAGCTGTAATCAGACTGAATACAACTGTAACAAATGCTCCGCTGTGTATCCGCTCTCGGTCAGGGTGGGATTTCATCCCCCGCCTCTAAATAATATGGTCGCCATTCACTGGGGTGTAATTGCTCAACATCTTCAATATCTTCTCCTCCGATCAAAGTTTATTTAAAGTTGTAAAACGTCTTTGTACTCGGTGATTACACTTTTTTTTCCATCTATTGTTACCCCGGTCGTCGCTGACCATGTGACCCTCTGCCCGCACAGGCGTCCTTCCTCTCGGACCAGCCCGAGCCGTACCTGCCGTTCCTCTCGCGCTTCTTGGAAACACAGATGTTTGCCTCCTTCATTGACAATAAGATCATGTGCCACGATGACGACGACAAAGACCCGGTTTTACGCGTTTTCGATGCCCGAGTGGATAAGATCCGACTGTTAAATGTGCGGACACCGACCCTGCGCACATCCATGTATCAGAAGTGCACGGCGTTCGAGGAAGCAGGTCAGGGAGTTACTTATGGGAGCATCGGGAATATCTGAAAGTGTGGTGTGCGGCTGGATGTGGATAGATAGTGAACATGGGGGGATGGCGAGAGCGGGCGGCGAGAGAGCGGGCGGCGAGAGAGCGGGCGGCGAGAGAGCGGGCGGCGAGAGAGCGGGCGTGAGAGAGCAGGGAGAGAGGGCGAGAGAGCGGGCGTGAGAGAGCAGGGAGAGAGGGCGAGAGAGGGCGGGCAGAGAGGGCGAGAAGAGAGCGGTGCAGAGAGGGCGGGGAGAGAGGGCGAGAGAGGGTGGAGAGGGCGGGGAGAGGGTGGAGTGGGTGGGGAGAGAGGGCGAGGAAGCATGGCGGGGCGAGGCAGCGTGGTGGGGAGAGGGCGAGGGAGCGTGGCGGGCAAAGGGCGAGAGCGGGCAAGGGCTTGAGAGGGCAGGACGAGGGACAGGAAGAGGGCGAGGGTGCTCTGGAGGATGAGAGGGGGTGATGGAACAGTTGACAGAGAGCATGGTGGATCCTGGACAGATCTGACTTCTTTCTCATCGCTCTGTAGTGAAGGCCATTGAGCTGCGACTCTCTAAGATCGATCACACCGCCATCCACCCACATCTGCTGGATATGAAGATCGGCCAGGGGAAGTACGAGCCGGGGTTCTTCCCTAAGCTGCAGGCCGATGTGTTGTCTTCAGGACCAGCAACAAACAAGTGAGGAAAACCCTGATGAGGGTGATTTGTCCTGCCGGCCCGGGTTGTCCTGCCGGCCCGGGTTGTCCTGCCGGCCCGGGTTGTCCTGCCGGCCCGGGTTGTCCTGCCGGCCCGGGTTGTCCTGCCGGCCCGGGTTGTCCTGCCGGCCCGGGTTGTCCTGCCGGCCCGGGTTGCCCTGCCGGCCCGGGTTGCCCTGCCGGCCCGGGTTGCCCTGCCGGCCCGGGTTGCCCTGCCGGTTGCATTGTGTTCGGGGGGATTGTGGCCCCTATATCGTCGTCCTCCTGTGATCTCGGGGTTGGGTCAGCGGACATCATAAACCCTCGCCTCCTTCCAGGGTGTAGAAGCCCCTGTGTAGCTTGTAGTGGGTGGGCACCTTGTATCACACACGGACGTCCTCCTTCACATCGGCTCCTGCGCTTCTTGAAGATAATTTGTTGTCATCTTCTGTTATAGATGGACAAAAAGGAACGCGCCGGCACAATGGAGACGGAAAGACCGACAGAAGCAGCACACCGAGCATCTCCGGCTGGATAATGACCAGAGGGAGGTGAGAGGCTCCACAGCAAGCAACGCTCCACCGCTACATGCATTCTATTCCTCTCTGTTATCAGCCATTTCAGACTAGAGCGAGGCTGACTGTAGTCGTATCTGAGTGACGTCTGAGTACAATCTACTCCAACCGCCATTATAACTACCAAATATCTCATATCTCCATGGCTGAGACTCTTCTATATGTTTGATATCAGCCCCTCTTATAACGCTCCAGTGCTGATATAACCTCCAGACATTACATATGTGACTGATATCAGCCCCTCTATAACACTCCAGAGCTGATATAACCCCAGACATTACATATGTGACTGATATCAGCCCCTCTTATAATGCTCCAGTGCTGATATCACCTCCAGACATTACATATGTGACTGATATCAGCCCCTCTTATAACGCTCCAGTGCTGATATAACCTCCAGACATTACATATGTGACTGATATCAGCCCCTCTTATAACGCTCCAGTGCTGATATAACCTCCAGACATTACATATGTGACTGATATCAGCCCCTCTTATAACGCTCCAGTTCTGATATAACCCCAGACATTACATATGTGACTGATATCAGCCCCTCTTATAATGCTCCAGTGCTGATATCACCTCCAGACATTACACATGTGACTGATATCAGCCCCTCTTATAACGCTCCAGTGCTGATATAACCCCAGACATTACACATGTGACTGATATCAGCCCCTCTTATAACGCTCCAGTGCTGATATAACCTCCAGACATTACATATGTGACTGATATCAGCCCCTCTTATAACGCTCCAGTGCTGATATAACCTCCAGACATTACACATGTGACTGATATCAGCCCCTCTTATAACGCTCCAGTGCTGATATAACCCCAGACATTACATATGTGACTGATATCAGCCCCTCTTATAACGCTCCAGTGCTGATATAACCCCAGACATTACATATGTGACTGATATCAGCCCCTCTTATAACGCTCCAGTGCTGATATAACCTGCAGATATTACATATGTGAGTGATTTGCAATTGTTTCTTATTTGCAGAAATACATCCAGGAGGCGCGGAATATGGGCAGCAGCATCCGACAGCCCAAACTCTCCAACCTTTCTCCGTCGGTCATTGCTCAGACTAATTGGAAATTTGTAGAAGGTTTGCTGAAGGAGTGCCGTAATAAGGTGCGCTGCCGTTATACTCATTATACACCCCATATCCGCAGCATTGCGCTGTTCTGGACTGTTGGTCCTGTTCGGGCATGCGGCTCCACCGGTTGAGCAGGAGTTGGACCTTGTTGTCTTCTCTTCTAGACTAAGAGGATGCTGGTGGAGAAGATGGGCCGGGAGGCGGTGGAGCTGGGCCACGGGGAGGTCAGTATAACGGGCGTGGAGGAGAACACGCTGATCGCCAGCCTCTGCGATCTTCTGGAGCGGATCTGGAGCCACGGCCTCCTTGTGAAGCAGGTAGCGTCCCGCGGGGGGTGGTGGATGTGACTCCGGCTGGCGGAGGCTTCACCCTGTCCTGTGTTTGTGCCGCAGGGGAAGTCGGCCTTGTGGTCCCATCTACTACATTACCAGGACAATAGGAGAAGACTGAACGCCGGTAGCCTCGGCCACACAGGTTCGTATATCCTCCACCCAATGCCGGTCCTCACGGTCGCCCTCTGTCTACCACCGTCGTGTACGAGAGGCGCATCCGGGAGCAGCTTCAACCATGATGTGTGTGGAGACACGGGGGTCAGTGCGTGCTCTCCTGTGGAGACACGGGGCTCTGTGGGTGCTCTCGTCCACTAAAACCCGCCGCCTTTAGAAAGACAGCGTGGCTCAGGGCTCATCCCAACTGAACGCCGGCCTCCTTAACCGTGGGCGTAACACTACTCAGACAACACAGGGTGAGGGAACCACAATAATTAGACTTTATTGGATCCCCAAAATATTAACGGCACATAACACATAACCAGCAAAACACACAAATGTAACAGGCAACAGAGTCTCCCCCTTCCGCTGCTCACCAGGGATTAGAATGTCCATGCCTCAGATGTTCCAGGGCTATTTACTCCAATCCAGCAGCACCCCGCTTTCGGCGGGCACCCACCGAGAAAGGAATAGTGCCAGATTTAGGAAGCTGTCTGAGGTCTGCAAAGTCTGTACCAGGTGACTGAACTGTCCCAACATGGGTTTCCTCTTTAAGTAGTCTCTTGGTTTGAAGTCATGTAGCCAAGTGATCCTCTAGTCGGAGCCAAAGTCCCTAGACTGAGTCCACAAGGTATCCTGGTTCTGATCTTCTAGTCAGCTCCTAAGAGCTTAGACTGGATCATGCAAAATCCATCAACAACTGGTGACTTAAAGAAGTCCTTTTTTATAGCCATAACCTTCCCTTCGGAGATACTGTGCCCTTAAGGTACCGTCACACTAAGCGACGCTCCAGCGATCTTACCAGCAACCTGACCTGGCAGGGATCGCTGGAGCATCGCTACACGGGTTGCTGGTGAGCTGTCACACAGGCAGATCTCACCAGCAACCAGTGACCAGCCCCCAGCCAGCAGCGACTCGTGGAAGATGCTGCGCTTGGTAACTAAGGTAAATATCAAGTAACCAACCCGATATTTACCTTGGTTACCAGCGCACACCGCTTAGCGCTGGCTCCCTGCACTCCTAGCCAGAGTACACATGGGGTTAATTACCCGATGTGTACTGTGGCTATGTGTGCAGGGAGACGGCACTGACAACGTGAGAGCGGTGGACGCTGGTAACGAAGGTAAATATCGGGTAACCAAGGAAAGGGCTTCTTGGTTACCCGATGTTTACCGTGGTTACCAGCGTCCGCAGAAGCCGGCTCCTGCTGCCTGCACATTCAGTTGTTGCTCTGTCGCTGTCACACACAGCGACCTGTGCTTCACAGCGGGAGAGCAACAACTAAAAAATGGTCCAGGACATTCAGCAACAACCGGCGACCTCCCAGCAGGCGCCAGGTTGTTGCTGGATGTCACACACCGCAACATCGCTAGCAACATCGCTGCTATGTCACAAAAGTCGTGCCTCAGCAGCGATGTTGCTAGTGATGTTGCTTAGTGAGACGTGGCCTTTATCGGATTGGTTGTACAAGGTTGCTTCTCTTAAGGTCCAGTCACACTAAGCAACTTACCAGCGATCCCAACAACGATAGGGATCGCTGGTAAGTTGCTAGGAGGTTGCTGGTGAGCTGTCACACTGCGACGCTCCAGCGATCCCACCAGCAACCTGACCTGGCAGGGATCGCTGGAGCGTGGCTACACGAGTTGCTGGTGAGCTCACCAGCAACCAGTGACCAGCCCCCAGTCTCCTAGTTACAGCACACATCAGGTTAATTAACCCGATGTGTGCTGCAGCTAAATGTGCACAGAGCAGGGAGCAGCGCACACTGAGCGCTGGCTCCTTGCTCTCCTAGTTACAGCACACATCGGGTTAATTGCCTGATGTGTGCTGCAGCTATCTGTGCACAGAGCAGGAGCCGGCAGCACAGGCAGTGAGAGCGGAGGAGGCTGGTATCAAAGGTAAATATCGGGTAACCAAGGACAGGGCTTCTTGGTTACCCGATCTTTACATTAGTTACCAGCCTCAGCAGAAGCTGGCTCCCTGCTCACTGCACATTAGTTGTTGCTGTCTCGCTGTCACACACAGCGATCTGTGCTTCACAGCAGGACAGCAACAACTAAAAAATGGCCCAGGACATTCAGCAACAACCAACGACCTCACAGCAGGGGCCAGGTTGTTGCTGGATGTCACACACAGCAACATCGCTAGCAACGTCACAAAAGTTGTTCGTTACCAGCGATGTTGCTAGCGATGTTGCTTAGTGTGACGGGGCCTTTATTGGATGAATTTCAAGCTGCATGGATAATGTTCATTTAAATGGTGTGGATAGAAAGACTGGAGGATATCTACATGTAGTCTGGAATGCACAGACTAGACAATGGCTATCAAGGTAATTTACATTGGATTAGCAATACACAACTACATTACAATGAATGCTCAGAGGGGCCTGGCAGACACAATGGTTTAGCAAACATGAGTTAACACACAGAAGAACAATACGTCTGGCTGATGTAAGATATTTTAACCCACGACACACATTGAAAAAGTCTGTGTCGTCACAAGGTGATGATAGCGTTAAGGTGGCTTTACACACTGCAACATCTCAAACGACATCGCTGTAACGTCACCGGTTTTGTCACGTAATAGCGACCTCCCCAGCGACATTGCAGTGTGTGAAACACATCAGCGACCTGGCCCCTGCTGTGAAGTTGTGATCGCTACAAATCGTTCAGGACCATTCTTTGGTCCTTTGTTTCCCGCTGTGCAGCAAAGTCTCAGTGTGTAAAGGGGACTTAAAACACTGGAAACGAGTGATGTGTCACAATATCTGTCAATCACTATTCTCTGTCAGTCGGTCTCTCCCTCTCGGTCTCTATTCTCTCTCTGTCGGTCCGTCACTATCTCTGTCCCTCTCTCACAGTCTGTCGGTCATTTTCCCCTCCTCTCTCATACTCACCGTTCCCCCGATCTCCGGCGCGGCGCTGCACGGCATTCACACTGCTGCGGCGGCTTTTACTATTTTGAAAAAGCCGGCCGCTCATTAAACAATGTCGTATTCCCTACTTTCCCCGCCCACAGGCGCCTATGATTGGTTGCAGTGAGATACGCCCCCACGCTGAGTGACAGGTGTCTCACTGCAACCAATCACAGCAGCCGGTGGGCGGGTCTATACTGTGCAGTGAAATAAATAATTAAAAAAACGGCGTGCGGTCCCCCCAATTTTAATACCAGCCAGATAAAGCCATACGGCTGAAGGCTGGTATTCTCAGGATGGGGAGCTCCACGTTATGGGGAGCCCCCCAGCCTAACAATATCAGTTAGCAGCCACCCAGAATGGCCGCATCCATTAGATGCGGCTGTTCTGGGACAGTACCCGGCTCTTCCCGATTTGCCCTGGTGCGTTGGCAAATCGGGGTAATAAGGAGTTATTGGCAGCCCATAGCTGCCAATAAATCCTAGATTAATCATGTCAGGCGTCTCCCGGAGAAACCTTCCATGATTAATCTGTAAATTACAGTAAATAAACACACACACAACTGAAAAAATCATTTATTAGAAATAAAAAACACAAACACATTCCCTCATCACCAATTTAATCAGCCCCAAAAAGCCCTCCTTGTCCGGAGTAATCCACGGACCTCCAGCGTCGCTTCCAGCTGTGCTGCATGCAGGTGACAGGAGCAGGAGAATACACCACCGCTCCGGTCACCTCCACGCAGCTAATGAAGACAGCCGCGCGATCAGCTGAGCTGTCCCTGAGGTTACCCGCTGTCACTGGATCCAACGGTGTATGCAGCGGTGGCCGCGGGTAACCTCAGTGACAGCTCAGCTGATCGCGCTACTCACTGCCGCTCCGGTCAGCTCCAGGCAGCAACTGAGGTGAGTAGCGCAATCAGCTGAGCTGTCACTGAGGTTACCCGCGGCCACCGCTGCATCCACCGCTGGATCCAGTGACAGCGGGTAACCTCAGGGACAGCTCAGCTGATCACACGGCTCTCTTCATTAGCTGCGTGGAGGTGACAGGAGCGGCGGTGTATTCTCCTGCTCCTGTCACCTGCATGCAGCACAGCTGGAAGCGACGCTGGAGGTCCGTGGATTACGCCGGACAAGGAGGGCTTTTTGGGGCTGATTAAATTGGTGATGAGGGAATGTGTTTGTGTTTTTTATTTCTAATAAATGATTTTTTCAGTTGTGTGTGTGTTTATTTACTGTAATTTACAGATTAATCATGGAAGGTTTCTCGGGGAGACGCCTGACATGATTAATCTAGGACTTATTGGCAAATATGGGCTGCCAATAACTCCTTATTACCCCGATTTGCCAACGCACCAGGGCAAATTGGGAAGAGCCGGGTACAGTCCCAGAACTGTCGCATCTAATGGATGCGGCCATTCTGGGCGGCTGCTGACTGATATTGTTAGGCTGGGGGGCTCCCCATAACGTGGAGCTCCCCATCCTGAGAATACCAGCCTTCAGCCGTATGGCTTTATCTGGCTGGTATTAAAATAGGGGGGGACCGCACGCCAGATTTTTTAATTATTTATTTATTTACACGGCACACAGAGCCGCGCGGCATTAAATGAAGTCGGGTGAAGTTCACCTGCTTTTTTGACACGTCCCCAACGACCAGCTAGTCGCTCTGCAGGTCCGGATGGCTGTTAGGTCGTTGGCCAGGTCTGCCTGTTTGACAGCTCACCAGAGACTTTGTAGCGATCCCGGCCAGGTTGAGATCGCAGGTTGGATCGCTAGAAAGTCTCAGTGTGTAAACCCAGCTTTAGGAAGTGATGGATGCCCATTATCCCCCCATCATGTGTGGCATGTGTGCGAATGTGCTATATCCAGGCCTCCACCAGGGGGCGCAGCACTCAATCATTCATTCCCTGAGAACCAGTGATAGTGGGATGCATGGATCCTGTAGTGATAGCGGGGTGCATGGATCCTGTAGTGATAGCGGGGTGCACAGATCCTGTAGTGATAGCGGGGTGCACAGATCCTGTAGTGATAGTAGGTGTGGGGGTCCTCTCTCTATTATATGGCCTGTAGTGATAATGGGGTGCGGGGGCCCTATAGTGGGGTGCGGGGGTCTCTTCTCTATTATATGGCCTGTAGTGATAATGGGGTGCAGGGGTCTCTTCTCTATTATATGGCCTGTAGTGATAATGGGGTGCGGGGGTCTCTTCTCTATTATATGGCCCGTAGTGATAATGGGGTGCGGGGGTCCTATAGTGGGGTGCGGGGGTCTCTTCTCTATTATATGGCCTGTAGTGATAATGGGGTGCGGGGGTCTCTTCTCTATTATATGGCCTGTAGTGATAATGGGGTGCGGGGGTCTCTTCTCTATTATATGGCCTGTAGTGATAAAGGGGTGCGGGGGTCCTATAGTGGGGTGCGGGGGTCTCTTCTCTATTATATGGCCTATAGTGATAATGGGGTGCGGGGGTCCTATAGTGGGGTGCGGGGGTCTCTTCTCTATTATATGGCCTGTAGTGATAATGGGGTGCGGGGGGTCCTATAGTGGGGTGCGGGGGTCTCTTCTCTATTATATGGCCTGTAGTGATAATGGGGTGCGGGGGTCCTATAGTGGGGTGCGGGGGTCTCTTCTCTATTATATGGCCTGTAGTGATAATGGGGTGCGGGGGTCCTATAGTGGGGTGCGGGGGGTCTCTTCTCTATTATATGGCCTGTAGTGATAATGGGGTGCGGGGGTCCTATAGTGGGGTGCGGGGGTCTCTTCTCTATTATATGGCCTGTAGTGATAATGGGGTGCGGGGGTCCTATAGTGGGGTGCGGGGGTCTCTTCTCTATTATATGGCCTGTAGTGATAATGGGGTGCGGGGGTCCTATAGTGGGGTGCGGGGGTCTCTTCTCTATTATATGGCCTGTAGTGATAATGGGGTGCGGGGGGTCCTATAGTGGGGTGCGGGGGTCTCTTCTCTATTATATGGCCTGTAGTGATAATGGGGTGCGGGGGGTCCTATAGTGGGGTGCGGGGGTCTCTTCTCTATTATATGGCCTGTAGTGATAATGGGGTGCGGGGGTCCTATAGTGGGGTGCGGGGGTCTCTTCTCTATTATATGGCCTATAGTGATAATGGGGTGCGGGGGTCCTATAGTGGGGTGCGGGGGTTTCCTCTCTATTATGTGACCTTTGTTCTTCTCTTCTAGAATTGTTTCTAGATCCTGAGAGGCGGCGGTCGGATCCTAATCCAGTGATGGCTCCAATGAAGATCTCTCTGGTGCAGGACATGTTGTGAGTTGTTGATGAGATTTCAGGTGCTTTCCTGTCAGTGACGCTGGTGAATCTGAGGGTGATGGGGGGTGACGGTGGGGAGTCTGGGGGGGAAGACGGTGGGGAGTCTGGGGGGGAAGACGGTGGGGAGTCTGGGGGGGAAGACGGTGGGGAGTCTGGGGGGGAAGACGGTGGGGAGTCTGGGGGGGGGTGTGACGGTGGGGAGTCTGGGGGGGGGGGGTGTGACGGTGGGGAGTCTGGGGGGGGGGGGTGTGACGGTGGGGAGTCTGGGGGGGGGGGTGTGACGGTGGGGAGTCTGGGGGGGGGGTGTGACGGTGGGGAGTCTGGGGGGGGGTGTGACGGTGGGGAGTCTGGGGGGGGGTGTGACGGTGGGGAGTCTGGGGGGGAAGACGGTGGGGAGTCTGGGGGGGAAGACGGTGGGGAGTCTGGGGGGGGTGTGTGATGGTGGGGAGTGTGTGTGTGGGGGGGTGACGGTGGGGAGTCTGGGGGGGTGTGAGGGTGGGGAGTCTGGGGGGGAAGACTGTGGGGAGTCTGGGGGGGAAGACTGTGGGGAGTCTGGGGGGGAAGACTGTGGGGAGTCTGGGGGGGAAGACTGTGGGGAGTCTGGGGGGGAAGACTGTGGGGAGTCTGGGGGGGAAGACTGTGGGGAGTCTGGGGGGGAAGACTGTGGGGAGTCTGGGGGGGGAAGACTGTGGGGAGTCTGGGGGGGAAGACTGTGGGGAGTCTGGGGGGGAAGACGGTGGGGAGTCTGGGGGGGAAGACGGTGGGGAGTCTGGGGGGGAAGACGGTGGGGAGTCTGGGGGGGAAGACGGTGGGGAGTCTGGGGGGGGAAGACGGTGGGGAGTCTGGGGGGGAAGACGGTGGGGAGTCTGGGGGGGAAGACGGTGGGGAGTCTGGGGGGGAAGACGGTGGGGAGTCTGGGGGGGGAGACGGTGGGGAGTCTGGGGGGGGGAGACGGTGGGGAGTCTGGGGGGGGAGACGGTGGGGAGTCTGGGGGGGGAGACGGTGGGGAGTCTGGGGGGGAAGACGGTGGGGAGTCTGGGGGGGATGACGGTGGGGAGTCTGGGGGGGATGACGGTGGGGAGTCTGGGGGGGGTGACGGTGGGGAGTCTGGGGGGGGTGATGGTGGGGAGTCTGAGGGGGGGTGTGACGGTGGAGAGTCTGGGGGGGTGGCGCTGGGAAGTCTGGGGGGGTGGTGACGGTGGGGAGTCTGGGGGGGGTGACGGTGGGGAGTCGGGGGGATGACGGTCGGGAGTTTGGTGGGCGACGGTGTTGGTCATGAGAGTAGCATACCTGGAACCTGTTATGGATTGTAAATATTGAATGTTGAAGAAACCTGGAGAGGGATCTTTAGGGGGTTAATAGTTTTGGGGGATGCAGGGAGGTGTAGTTGAAGGGCTCAGTGATTTGGGGGATGCTAGGAGGTGTAGTTGGGGGGTCAGTGATTTGGGGGGTGCTGGGAGGTGTAGTTGGGGGGTCAGTGATTTGGGGGGTGCTGGGAGGTGTAGTTGGAGAGCTCAGTGATTTGGGGGATGCTGGGAGGTGTAGTTGGAGAGCTCAGTGATTTGGGGGATGCTGGGAGGTGTAGTTGGAGGGCTCAGTGATGTGGAGGATGCTGGGAGGTGTAGTTGGAGGGCTCAGTGATTTGGGGGGTGTGGAGACACGGGGCTCAGTGGGTGCTCTCGTCCACTAAAACCCGCCGCCTTTAGAAAGACAGCGTGGCTCAGGGCTCATTCCAACTGAACGCCGGCCTCCCTAACCGTGGGCGTAACACTACTCAGACAACACAGGGTGAGGGAACCACAATAATTAGACTTTATTGGATCCCCAAACAATTAACAGCACATAACACATAACCAGCAAAACACACAAATGTAACAGACAACAGAGTCTCACCCTTCCGCTGGCTCTTGACCGGCTGAGCTGGTAGACGGGCTCCAAGCATGCGGCCTCGGATTTGGAGACAATCTTTATCTATATGTCCATGGCGCCCACATGTATAACAGCGCCATAGATTGAGCGAGTCACAGGCCCTGTTTGTAGTCCTTTGTCTTGGCGCAGCTTCTGCTGGGTAGCGGGACCATCCTTCTCGACCGGCTGGTGCTAGCAGTACTACAGCTGGAATCCCATAAACATATTCCAGAACATAAGCCCTCTCTTCTCTTGAGGATCTAGGCCCCAATGCATCCAACAACGCTGTGGCTTGGGCCATTTTGGACCAAGTTGATTCCCAATTGTCACTAGATCCATGATGTGGCACATAGTTTAAATCCTCTGGGTCAATATCGGCGGGATCCTCATAGTCCTCTGCATCATTCTGGGCATCCCAACGGACTAATTTCCGGATCAAGTCTGACCGAGTCTCAGCGTTCCTGTAGATAATCTTTCGCCTCTGGCACAGATCCTGCAGCATCCATTTACTGCTGCGGTCGTAACTCCTCTCTTGTCCTTGTCCCATGGCTGAGCTGGTGGGGTTGGACATGGCAGCATCCGAAACCTGAATGCCTCCCCTATGGCCTGCTGGGTATGCTTATGTGCCTCCCTGGTTGTTGAGCCCTCAACGGTGTCCGAAAACACCAGTCCTCTGCAGCTCCCCTGGGTAACCCAGGCTGAGTAGTATCCCACCGCTGCCACCAATTGTGGGGACACGGGGCTCAGTGGGTGCTCTCGTCCACTAAAACCCGCCGCCTTTAGAAAGACAGCGTGGCTCAGGGCTCATCCCAACTGAACGCCCGACCTCCCTAACCGTGGGCGTAACACTACTCAGACAACACAGGGTGAGGGAATCACAATAATTAGACTTTATTGGATCCCCAAACAATTAACGGCACATAACACATAACCAGCAAAACACAAATGTAACAGGCAACAGAGTCTCACCCTTCCGCTGGCTCACCAGGGATTAGAATGTCCATGCTTCACAGGTTCCAGGGCTATTTACTCCAATCCAGCAGCACCCCGCTTTTGGCGGGCACCCACCGAGAAAGGAATAATGCCAGATTTAGGAAGCTGTCTGAGGTCTGCAAAGTCTGTAACAGGTGACTGAACTGTCCCAACCTGAGTGTCCTCCTTAGGTAGTCCTGGTATGATGTTACAATCCTGGCAGCCGGAGTCAAAATCCCTAGTCTGTGGATATGGTCTCCAACCGGAACCGGAGTCCCTAGATTGAAGCCATAAGATATCCTGATCCTCTAGTCAGCTCCTTAGAGCTTTAGACTGGATCCATCAGCATCCATCAACAACCTGGTGGCTTAAAGAAATTCCTTTTATAGCCACAGCCTTCCACTTACACTGCGTCCTCATCGATTGGTTGGACAAGAGCGCCTCTCCCATTGGATGAATCTCAAGCTGCATGGACAATGTTCATCCAAATGATGTCTACAGAAAGACTGAGGGTATATATGTAGTCTGGGAGTCACCGACTAGACAATGGCTACTAAGGTAATCACATTAGCAATACACAACTACAATACAATGGTTACTGGAAAAGTCTGGAGAACAATAAGTCTGGCTTTCAGTGGCCAACACAATTACATGAGTCAGCAAGAGTCTTGTAAAAACAATGAGGGACTTATCCCCCGTCTATAAACAATCTATCATCCTGTCTGGCTGAATTTTAAGAAACTTTAACCCATGAGAGTCCATGTCGTCACAGGGGGTGCTGGGAGGTGTAGTTGGGGGGGGGGGGGGGTCAGTGATTTGGGGGATGCTGGGAGGTGTAGTTGGAGGGCTCAGTGATTTTGGGGGGTGCTGAGAGGTGTAGTTGGGGGGGGTCAGTGGTTTGGGGGGTGCTGGGAGGTGTAGTTGGGGGGGTCAGTGATTTGGGGGATGCTGGGAGGTGTAGTTGGAGGGCTCAGTGATTCGGAGGATGCTGGGAGGTGTAGTTGGAGGGCTCAGTGATTTGTGGGGATGCTGGGAGGTGTAGTTCGAGGGCTCAGTGATTCGAAGGATGCTGGGAGGTGTAGTTGGCGGGCTCAGTGATTTGGGGGGTGCTGGGAGGTGTAGTTGGGGGGGGTCAGTGATTTGGGGGGTGCTGGGAGGTGTAGTTGGGGGGGTCAGTGATTTGGGGGATGCTGGGAGGTGTAGTTGGAGGGCTCAGTGATTCGGAGGATGCTGGGAGGTGTAGTTGGAGGGCTCAGTGATTTGGGGGGTGCTGGGAGGTGTAGTTGGGGGGGGGGTGTCAGTGATTTGGGGGGTGCTGGGAGGTGTAGTTGGGGAGTCAGTGATTTGGGGGGTGCTGGGAGGTGTAGTTGGAGGGGTCAGTGATTTGGAGGATGCTGGGAGGTGTAGTTGGGGAGTCAGTGATTTGGGGGGTGCTGGGAGGTTTAGTTGGGGAGTCAGTGATTTGGGGGGTGCTGGGAGGTGTAGTTGGAGAGGTCAGTGATTTGAGGGATGCTGGGAGGTGTATTTGGGGGATGCTGGTAGGTGTAGTTGGGGGGGTCAGTGATTTGGGGGGTGCTGGGAGGCGTAGTTGGGGGGGGGGGGGTCAGTGATTTGGGGGATGCTGGGAGGTGTAGTTGGGGATCAGTGATTTGGGGGGTGCTGGGAGGTGTAGTTGGAGGGCTCAGTGATTTGGGGGGTGCTGGGAGGTATAGTTGGAGAGCTCAGTGATTTGGGGGATGCTGGGAGGTGTAGTTGGAGAGCTCAGTGATTTGGGGGATGCTGGGAGGTGTAGTTGGAGGGCTCAGTGATTTGGGGGGTGTGGAGACACGGGGGTCAGTGGGTGCTCTCGTCCACTAAAACCCGCCGCCTTTAGAAAGACAGCGTGGCTCAGGGCTCATCCCAACTGAACGCTGGCCTCCCTAACCGTGGGCGTAACACTACTCAGACAACACAGGGTGAGGGAACCACAATAATTAGACTTTATTGGATCCCCAAACAATTAACAGCACATAACACATAACCAGCAAAACACAAATGTAACAGGCAACAGAGTCTCCCCCTTCCGCTGGCTCTTGACCGGCTGAGCTGGTAGACGGGCTCCAAGCATGCGGCCTCGGTTTTGGAGACAATCTTTATCTATATGTCCATGGCGCCCACATGTATAACAGCGCCATAGATTGGGAGAGTCACAGGCCCTGTTTGTAGTCCTTTGTTTTGGCGCAGCTTCTGCTGGGTAGCGGGACCATCCTTCTCGACCGGCTGGTGTTAGCAGTACTGCAGCTGGAATCCCATAAACATATTCCAGAACATAAGCCCTCTCTTCTCTTGAGGATCTAGGCCCCAATGCATCCAACAACGCTGTGGCTTGGGCCATTTTGGACCAAGTTGATTCCCAATTGTCACTAGATCTATGATGTGGCACATAGTTTAAATCCTCTGGGTCAATATCGGCGGGATCCTCATCGTCCTCTGCATCATTCTGGGCATCCCAACGGACTAATTTCTGGATCAAGTCTGACCGAGTCTCAGCGTTCCAGCAGATAATCTCTCGCCTCCGGCACAGATCCTGCAGCATCCATTTACTGCAGCGGTCGTAACTCCTCTCTTGTCCTTGTCCCATGGCTGAGCTGATGGGGTTGGACATGGCAGCGTCCGAAACCTGAATGCCTCCCCTATGGCCTGCTGGGTATGCTTATGTGCCTCCCTGGTTGTTGAGCCCTCAACGGTGTCCGAAAACACCAGTCCTCTGCAGCTCCCCTGGGTAACCCAGGCTGAGTAGTATCCCACCGCTGCCACCAATTGTGGGGACACGGGGCTCAGTGGGTGCTCTCGTCCACTAAAACCCGCCACCTTTAGAAAGACAGCGTGGCTCAGGGCTCATCCCAACTGAACGCCCGACCTCCTTAACCGTGGGCGTAACACTACTCAGACAACACAGGGTGAGGGAATCACAATAATTAGACTTTATTGGATCCCCAAACAATTAACGGCACATAACACATAACCAGCAAAACACACAAATGTAACAGGCAACAGAGTCTCACCCTTCCGCTGGCTCACCAGGGATTAGAATGGAGAGGTCAGTGATTTGAGGGATGCTGGGAGGTGTATTTGGGGGATGCTGGGAGGTGTAGTTGGGGGGGGTCAGTGATTTGGGGGGTGCTGGGAGGCGTAGTTGGGGGGGGGGGGGGTCAGTGATTTGGGGGATGCTGGGAGGTGTAGTTGGAGGGGTCAGTGATTTGGGGGTGCTGGGAGGTGTAGTTGGGGGGGTCAGTGATTTGGGGGTGCTGGGAGGTGTAGTTGGGGGGTCAGTGATTTGGGGGGTGCTGGAAGGTGTATTTGTGGGGGGTCAGTGATTTGGAGGATGCTGGGAGGTGTAGTTGGGAGGGGGGCAGTGATTTGGGGGGTGCTGGAAGGTGTATTTGGGGGCGGGTCAGTGATTTGGGGGGTGCTGGGAGTTGTAGTTGGAGGGCTCTGATTTGGGGGATGCTGGGAGGTGTAGTTGAGGGGTCAGTGATTTGGTGGGTGCTGGGAGGTGTATTTGGAGGGGTCAGTGATTTGGGGGGTGCTGGGAGGTGTAGTTGGGGGGGTTTCGCTGCTGTAGGTCATTGTGGTTTACTGTTGTGTCTTATTTGCAGGCACATTCAGAACATTGGAGAGATTAAGACTGATGTGGGGAAGGCGCGGGCCTGGGTCCGATTATCCATGGAGAAAAAACTTCTATCCAGACACTTGAAACAACTTCTCCACGATTATGAATTAACCAAGTACGTCCCCCGGCGCCCTGTGCTGCGATATCCCCCGGCGCCCCATGCTGCGATGTCCCCCGGCGCCCTGTGCTGCGATGTCCCCCGGCGCCCTGTGCTGCGATGTCCCCCGGCGCCCTGTGCTGCGATGTCTCACGTTAAGCTCTGTATCCGTAAGTGACATTTGTGCTGTTGTTGGAAAACCTTTTTGCTTTTTCTGTAGAAAATTGTACAAGCGTTACGCCTTCCTGCGATGTGATGATGAGAAGGAGCAATTCTTGTATCATCTCCTGTCCTTCAACGCCGTGGATTATTTCTGCTTCACCAATGTCTTCACCACAATAAGTAAGTACCGGAACGACACTGAATATATAGAGTCTGCAGAAACCAAAGTCACCTTGTACATAGATTACATTACTGATCCCGAGTTACCTCCTGTATTATACTCCAGAGCTGCACTCACTATTCTGCTGGTGCAGTCACTGTGTACATACATTACTGATCCTGAGTTACCTCCTGTATTATACTCCAGAGCTGCACTCACTATGTGTAACTGGGTTAAAAACTGGCTCAGTGATAGGAAACAAAGGGTGGTTATTAATGGTACGTACTCGGACTGGGTCTCAGTTCATAGTGGGGTACCACAGGGGTCAGTATTGGGCCTGCTTCTTTTCAACATATTTATTAATGACCTTGTTGGGGGCATGCGGAGTAGAATTTCAATATTTGCAGATGATACTAAACTCTGCAGGGTAATCAATACAGAGGAGGATAATTTTATATTACAGGGAGATTTATGTAAATTGGAGGATTGGGCTGAGAAGTGGCAATTGAAGTTTAATGTAGATAAATGTAAGGTCATGCACTTGGGTAGAGGAAATAACATTTATGATTATGTACTTAATTGTAGAACACTGGGTAAAACAGACACAGAAAAAGACTTGGGTGTATGGTGGGATGGTAAACTTCACTTTAGTGGCCAGTGTCAGGCAGCTGCTGCCAGGGCTAATAAAATAATGGGATGTATTAAAAGAGGTAGAAGTGTTCATGAAAAAAATATAGTTCTACCTCTGTACAAGTCACTAGTGCGACCGCACTTATATACTGTGTACAATTCTGGTCACCGATATATAAGAAGGACATAGCTGAACTGGAGAGGGTGCAGAGAAGACCACCAAGATTATTAGAGGAATGGGGGGGCTGCAATACCAAGACAGGAAAAACGAAGGCTTAGGGGGGATCTAATCACAATGTATAAATATATGAGGGGACAGTACAGAGACCTTTCCAAAGATCTCTTTACACCTAGGCCTGCGACTGGAACACGGGGGCATCCGCTACGTCTTGAGGAAAGAAGGTTTAGGCCCTGTGCGCACTAGTGCGTTTTGCCCGTGGATTTACCCGCGGATTTGCCGCGGAAATTTCTTGAGAAATGTCTGCAATCTTTGTGCAGACATTTCCCAGCAAATTCTATGGTAAAAAAAATAGCTGTGCGCACTGGTGCGGATTTTTCTCAAGAAATTTCCTTGAGAAGAATTTCTCGAGAAACTTTCTTGAGAAAATGAACATGTCCATTATTTCCGCAGGTACCCTGCGGATTTCGGCAGTACAGCCTGCAAAAATCCGCAGGGAACCACCCGCGGGCAAATCGCGGCAATTCCGCGACTAATCCGCGGCAAATCCGCATGCGGATTTGGTGCGGATTTTTCCCGGAGGTCCGGAAATCTTTCACTCCCAGAAGTTTCTCAAGAAATTTTCTTGAGAAACTTCACATTTCTAGTGCGCACATAGCCTAAATCATAATCACAGAGGAGGATTGTGAGGCAAATCCTGGGATATGAAGAGGAATTATGATTTCCAGTCATAATCGCTCTCATCACTCCATGGCCGTGCCCCCTCCCTTCTTGTTCTCAATGTCCAACATCTTGGAAGGTGTCACATCCTAGCAACACATCCCATGGCCATCTCCTGTGATATGGAGATTAGATGATGTGGGAACAATGGACACAGGATGACTCCCTGCCGTGACCCTGTGGTAGGGGCTGCTATCTAATTAGCAAGGCTATGGAAGTATCCAGACAGGACGACTCCAGTAAAATATGGTTCATATCTCACAAGCCATATTTCCGATAAATATGGCAACCATAAAAATGGTGTTTGCGCATGCGGACGATGCTGGCACACCTTTTTTATGGGAGCGGGAGCTTGGGAAGTACCCCAGGCGTGATATCAGCCAATGGGGAACTAGTAGACAAGTCATGAGTCCTCTCGTTCTGTAGCTAAATTCATAACTGTCACAATGAGAGCGTTGGCGTCCGCCTACGACGCTCCCAGGCCAAGTTATGGCCCATATTCCCTGTTGTGGATATTGTCCATAACTCCAGCCAGGGGTGGAGCAGTGCTCCCTCTGAGGTCACTAAGGTAGGAGGGGACCTGGATTTGCCCAGGTTGATAACCCTACTTCGGCCATTTTCCAGGGTTCTTTCGCTGGGGGTCACGTGTAGGAAACATCTGTGGGAAGGATCCTAGAAACCTGGTCTACAGCGCCCCCCTGTGGCCAGACGCACAAGGTAACTGCTGGAACTGTGTATGCCTGTTTGTAAACCATGCTTTATCTGTAACTGTACTCTGACATATGTATATTCTGTAGATCTCCTATTGTATATATTGTAGTTTCTAGTGTGCTTTACGCTGATTAAATTATATAATTAATCTTGGGCTGTTCTGTTATCTCGATCTTGAATCTCACGTCTGTGTGTTCGGCTAATAGTTACCGTGAAGCAGTTGGTGGCAGCGAGTTGTGCCAAGGATTATTGTGGGGAGGCCAGTGAGATTCGGGGAGGTTTTATATATTCCGCCCGCGGAGGTCGGGGGAATATATACCCTACTCTCACCGGGGACCCTTCAATAATCGGCATAAGTAGTATAGCGGCCTCCTTGCTTATTGTCGGGCACTTCCATAATTGGCCTGACTATAAGAGGGGCGCTAGAGAGCGCGTCACGTGCTCTGTCTGTCGGTCGGGAGGTATAAAGGAGGGGTGACCCCCACTTGTTACCCCCCGATTGTGACGTACTGGTAGCCAGCGCGGGGGATTTCTGAGTGACCCCCCCGGTGGTTCGTGACATATTGGTGGCAAGCGGTGGGATCGAGATAATAGTGTGTGTGAGTGTGAGACCCATACTCCCAGACACTAAAGACTGCCTGCAGCAGCTGTGGCTGCTGGGGTCTTCAGACCAGACCAACACTAGAGTGTCAGAGTGCAGATACTGTAAGGTGTGTGGAGGCATCAGGTGTCAGTTCTGTGTCAGTGACCAAAAGTCTGCAACAATGGCTGATGGCACCAGGAGCAAAGCCAAAGGAATGGCCGATGCTCAGGCCAGAGACGATGAGGAGGTTGTCCACGAGCCCTCCAAGAGCCCGACGCCAGAGAACAGCTCTGCAGAGGACATCGCACAACCTGGCACTGCTGGACAAAATGAGGAGGAGCTCGCCCAAGGGTCCTCAACGAGCCAGATGCCAGTCCTCCGCTCTGAAATGGACAGTGAATCACCTGGCTCTGCAGCGTGCCGCAGATCACCACTTGCCAATCCCTCCGGCCTGAGAGGTGCAGAGGCCCTCCTTCAAGCTGCCTTGGCCAGGCTTATGGCTGGAGACCGGGATACCTACGAGATACTCATGGCCGAGCGTGAGCGACAGGCAGCGCGTGACGCTGAGGCTGCGGAGCGGCAAGCAGCGCGTGAGGCTGCGGAGCGGCAAGCAGCGCGTGAGGCTGAGGCTGCGGAGCGGCAGGCAGCGCGTGAAGAGCGACAGCAACAGGCAGAGCGTGACCACCAGCTGCAGCTAGCTCAGCTCCAGCCCTCATCAGCCACACGTGACCTTCAAGACACCAAACTTCCAAAGGTCCGTGTTGAGGACTTCCCAGTGCTGGAGAAGGATGGAGACTTGGACTCTTTCCTGACTGCTTTTGAACGGACTTGCCTGCAGCACCATCTGGACAAGGACCAGTGGGCCAAATACTTGACCCCCCGTTTAAGGGGTAAGGCCCTGGAAATCCTTGGGGACTTGCCTACTGAGGCAGATCAGGGCTACGACACAATCAAGCGGGCCCTGATCCAACAGTACAACCTCACTCCGGAGTCCTACCGCAAGAAGTTCCGGACCCTGCAGAAGGGACCAAAGGACTCCTGGGCTGACCACCGGCGGGCACTTGCCCGAGCTGCCGACCACTGGACCCAAGGCCTGCAGCTTTCCACCGGACCGGAGATCCTGGACTTGTTCATCACGGAGCAACTCTTGTGGAACTGCCCTGAGGATCTCCGCCAGTTCATCCGAGACCAGAAGCCAAAGGGGTCCACGGCTACAGCTGCCCTGGCCGATGACTACACCAACAATCGGGCTCCTGAGGCCAGGAGAGCAGCCACCAGCAGCACCTGGAGAGGGGGTAAGATGAATTCTACGACTGCCCCACCTGCCCCTAGACTGCAGGGGGTGTCCCCCTCAACTCCCCTCTCCAGGCCCGTGGCAGAGCCAAGACGGTGCCACCAGTGCAACCTACCTGGACACTTCAAGTCCATGTGCCCTCAGCGTCCCAAGGCCCCGGCTCCGTCCCCGTCCCAAGGGCCGCCCAAGGTGTATTGTGTGGGTGGGGGTGGTGGTAGGTCCCTGGACAGCTTCCAACCTGTCACCGTCGGCCGGTCTGTGACCATAGGACTGCGAGACAGCGCCTCGGAGGTGACTCTGGTGCGGCCTGAGATGGTGTCCCCCCAAGACTTGATACCTGGAAAAACCCTCGCTGTCTCCGGGATTGGAGGCATTGACCCGGCGCTGCCTGTTGCTGGCATTTATGTGGACTGGGGCGCAGGGCGAGGGGTGAGAGAGGTGGGGGTAACTGATCGGATCCCTGCAAATGTGTTACTTGGGACAGATTTGGGGCAGATAACCTCCCAGTTTGGGCCCCCCCCAAGGGCTGAACCTTCAGCCAGTACTGACATGCCTCCGGACAATGTTAATGTGTTCTCCATGAATGATGTAAGGGAGGAGGGAGTGAACTCTGATTTTTCTGCTTGCATAGACACACACACAGCTGCAGCTGTGACAGGAGGGGAGGGGGTCAGAGAAAGGTGTGACAATGCCTCTACAAGTAATCAGCCTGTGAGCTGGGATCTGTTGCCCTCTGCAGGGATAAGCAGAGAGCAGGGTGCTGCAGGGGGAGGACCAGTGTGTGGGGTGGGGGCTACCACAGCAAATGTGGGGTCCCCAGAGATTTCACAGCGGGGTTCTGTTGCTGCAGGAGGGGAACAGGCAGGTGAGATTGGGGCCGGTCCAGGAGCGGAAGTGCTCCCAGGTAAGATCTCGGTGCATGGTTCCCCCACAACCGGGGTGTCAGGAAGCCAGGTAGGTCTGCCTGAACCGGCGACTTGGTCAGGAACGGAGGAGGAGCAGGCACGACCCACGGTCGCAGCGGCTGTGGCCGCTGTCACCCGCAGTGGGAGTGCTGGAAGCCAAGGGGCCTCCCGGAGGTCCGATAGCTCTTCCCCTTCTGACCAAGTGGCAGCCGAGTCAGGTGGAGGCCGGGACACAGGTCCCGGGGTACTGACTGAAGATGTGACAGTCTCGTCGATTCTGGCCACATCTAGTCAGGGGTTTCAGGCAGCGTTAGAAGCTGACGCCAGCCTGAAAGCTCTTAAGGAACAGGCGGCACAGCCTCCCTCGGACTCGGACCCGGAGCGAGTGGTCTGGGACCAAGGACGGCTGTACCGGGTCACGGTCCAGCAGGGTTCACCGGAGGCGTGGCCCAGGGACCGACAGTTGGTGGTACCCTATCCGTTCCGGACGGAGTTGTTGCGGATCGCACATGAGATTCCGATGGCCGGACACCTAGGGATCGCTAAGACCAAGGCCAGGTTAAACCAGCATTTCTACTGGCCAAAAATGGGGGCCGATGTGGTTGCCTACTGCCGTTCGTGTGAAACCTGTCAGAGAGTGGGGAAGGCGGGGCCACACCCCAAAGCCCCACTGGTATCTCTGCCAATCATCGATGAGCCTTTCAGGAGGGTGGCTGTGGATCTGGTCGGCCCGCTGGCCATCCCCAGCAGCTCCGGGAAACGCTTCATACTAACGGTAGTGGACTATGCCACCCGGTACCCAGAAGCAGTGGCCTTGTCGTCCATTCGGGCTGACAAGGTGGCCACCGCATTGCTGGAGATTTTCTCCCGAGTGGGTTTTCCCCAGGAAATGCTCACTGACCGGGGGACCCAATTCATGTCCCAGCTGATGGAGGCCCTCTGTAAGCAAGTCCAGGTGCGACATCTGGTGGCCAGCCCGTACCATCCACAGACTAATGGCCTGTGCGAGCGGTTTAATGGCACCTTAAAGCAGATGCTTAAGATGTTGGTCGACTCCCATGGGCGTGACTGGGAGCGGTATCTCCCACACCTGTTATTTGCTTACCGGGAGGTTCCACAGGCCTCAACAGGATTCTCACCGTTTGAGCTCCTGTACGGGCGACGTGTGCGGGGCCCCCTGGCTCTGGTGAAAGAGGCTTGGGAAGGGGATTTGGCCACCCCTGGAGTGTCGGTTATCGAGTATGTCATGCGCTTCCGGGACAAAATGCAGGCCGTGACGCAACTGGTACACGACAATATGGCTCAAGCCCAGGCCGATCAGAAGCGTTGGTACGACCAGAACGCTTGTCAGAGGACCTACCAAGTGGGTCAAAAGGTGTGGGTACTGGTCCCCGTACCACAGGACAAGCTTCAGGCTGCCTGGGAAGGCCCATACCTCGTGTACCAGCAGCTCAACCCTGTAACGTACCTGGTCACCCTGGACCCTGCCCGTGGAAGGCGGAAGCCCTTCCATGTGAACATGATGAAGGCACATCATGAGCGGGAGGCATGTGCACTCCCGGTGTGCAACCTGCCCGAGGAGGGAGAAGCGGAAACCCTCTTGGATATGCTAGCCCAGGTTAGGGCAGGCGGATCCATTGAGGATGTGGAGGTTGGCCACCAGCTCTTGGAGGACCAACGGTCCCAGCTGTGGGCCACCCTACACCCCTTCCGGGGGTTGTTTACCAACCAGCCCGGAAGGACTGACTTGGCTGTCCATCACGTGGACACTGGGGATCATCCCCCGATCCGGCGTTCAGCATATCGGGTCTCCCTGGAGGTGCAGCAACACATGCGCCAGGAGATTGACGAGATGCTGAAGCTGGGGGTGATCCAGGCATCCAACAGCGCTTGGGCCTCGCCTGTAGTCCTCATCCCTAAGAAGGACCGAACCACTCGGTTCTGCGTGGACTACAGGGGGCTCAATGCTGTCACGGTCGCCGATGCGTACCCAATGCCACGCATCGATGACCTGCTCGATCAGTTGGCCGGGGCTCAGTACCTGACCATCATGGATCTGAGCCGGGGATATTGGCAGATCCCCCTGACTCGCAAGGCCAGGGAACGCTCTGCCTTTATTACCCCATTTGGACTGTACGAGTCCACGGTGATGCCATTTGGGATGAGGAATGCCCCTGCCACTTTCCAGCGGATGGTCAACACCCTGCTCAAGGGACTTGAAGGGTACGCGGCCGCGTACCTGGATGACATTGCCGTCTTCAGTCCCACCTGGGAGGACCACCTAGAGCATCTAGCACAGGTGCTCAGGCGGATCCACCAGGCAGGTTTGACCATCAAGCCGGGAAAGTGTCAGCTGGCCATGAGCGAGGTCCAGTACCTCGGTCACCGGGTAGGCGGGAGAACACTGAAGCCCGAGCCTGAGAAAGTGGAGGCCATCGTGTCCTGGCCCACCCCCAGGACCAAGAAGCAGGTGATGTCCTTCTTGGGGACCGCTGGGTACTATAGGAGGTTTGTTCCATGCTATAGTAGCCTGGCAAAGCCCTTGACGGACCTCACCAAGAAGAAGCTGCCCTCTGCAGTCGATTGGACAATGGACTGCGAGACAGCCTTCCGGGCCCTAAAGGACGCCCTGTCCAGCCCGCCCGTGCTACAGGCAGCCGACTTCACGCGGCCGTTTGTAGTACAGACCGACGCCAGTGACTTCGGCCTCGGTGCGGTGCTCAGCCAGGTGGACTCTGCGAGCCAAGAGCACCCAGTCTTGTACCTGAGCAGGAAGCTGTTACCAAGGGAAGTGGCCTATTCCACGATGGAAAAGGAGTGCCTGGCCATAGTGTGGGCCCTGCAGCGTCTGCAACCCTATCTATACGGGCGCCACTTCATCGTGGAGACGGACCACAATCCCCTCAGCTGGTTGCACACCGTCTCTGGGACGAATGGGCGATTGTTGCGATGGAGCCTTGCGCTCCAGCAATACAACTTCACCATTCGCCACAAAAGGGGCCGGGACCACGGTAACGCAGACGGGCTGTCCCGACAAGGAGAGGTCGCGGACGGGCGCACGGGGGAACACCGGAGTGTGCTGCCCCCTAGCGCCCTCAAAAGGGGGGAGGTGTGAGGCAAATCCTGGGATATGAAGAGGAATTATGATTTCCAGTCATAATCGCTCTCATCACTCCATGGCCGTGCCCCCTCCCTTCTTGTTCTCAATGTCCAACATCTTGGAAGGTGTCACATCCTAGCAACACATCCCATGGCCATCTCCTGTGATATGGAGATTAGATGATGTGGGAACAATGGACACAGGATGACTCCCTGCCGTGACCCTGTGGTAGGGGCTGCTATCTAATTAGCAAGGCTATGGAAGTATCCAGACAGGACGACTCCAGTAAAATATGGTTCATATCTCACAAGCCATATTTCCGATAAATATGGCAACCATAAAAATGGTGTTTGCGCATGCGGACGATGCTGGCACACCTTTTTTATGGGAGTAGGACATTGGGAAGTACCCCAGGCGTGATATCAGCCAATGGGGAACTAGTAGACAAGTCATGAGTCCTCTCGTTCTGTAGCTAAATTCATAACTGTCACAATGAGAGCGTTGGCGTCCGCCTACGACGCTCCCAGGCCAAGTTATGGCCCATATTCCCTGTTGTGGATATTGTCCATAACTCCAGCCAGGGGTGGAGCAGTGCTCCCTCTGAGGTCACTAAGGTAGGAGGGGACCTGGATTTGCCCAGGTTGATAACCCTACTTCGGCCATTTTCCAGTGTTCTTTCGCTGGGGGTCACGTGTAGGAAACATCTGTGGGAAAGATCCTGGAAACCTGGTCTACAGCGCCCCCCTGTGGCCAGACGCACAAGGTAACTGCTGGAACTGTGTATGCCTGTTTGTAAACCATGCTTTATCTGTAACTGTACTCTGACATATGTATATTCTGTAGATTCCCTATTGTATATATTGTAGTTTCTAGTGTGCTTTAGGCTGATTAAATTATATAATTAATCTTGGGCTGTTCTGTTATCTCGATCTTGAATCCCACGTCTGTGTGTTCGGCTAATAGTTACCGTGAAGCGGTTGGTGGCAGCGAGTTGTGCCAAGGATTATTGTGGGGAGGCCAGTGAGATTCGGGGAGGTTTTATATATTCCGCCCGCGGAGGTCGGGGGAATATATACCCTACTCTCACCGGGGACCCTTCAATAATCGGCATAAGTAGTATAGCGGCCTCCTTGCTTATTGTCGGGCACTTCCATAATTGGCCTGACTATAAGAGGGGCGCTAGAGAGCGCGTCACGTGCTCTGTCTGTCGGTCGGGAGGTATAAAGGAGGGGTGACCCCCACTTGTTACCCCCCGATTGTGACGTACTGGTAGCCAGCGCGGGGGATTTCTGAGTGACCCCCCCCCGGTGGTTCGTGACAAGGATTCTTTACTGTACGAGCAGTGAGACTATGGAACTCTCTGCCGCATCATGTTGTAATGAGGGATTCACTACTAACATTAAGCTGAGCCTGGATGCCTTTCCTGAAAAATGTAATATTACCAGTTATGTATATTAGATTTTATGACAGGGTGTTGATCCAGGGAACTAGTCTGATTGCCGGATGTGGACGAAGGAAGGACATTTTTTCCCCATTGCAACTTGTTTGTCACATTGGGTTTTTTTTTGCCTTCCTCTGGATCAACATTAGGCTACGGGGTGAACTAGATGGACTTAGAGTCTCCCTTCAACCTTAAAAACTATGATACTATGATACTATTCTGCTGCTGCAGTCACTGTCTACATACATTACATTACTGATCCTGAGTCACCTCCTGTATTATCCTCCAGAGCTGCACTCACTATTCTGCTGCTGCAGTCACTGTGTACATACATTACATTACTGATCCTGAGTTACCTCCTGTATTATACTCCAGAGCTCCACTCACTATTCTGCTGGTGCAGTCACTGTGTACATACATTACATTACTGATCCTGAGTTACCTCCTGTATTATGCTCCGGAGCTGCACTCACTATTCTGCTGGTGCAGTCACTGTGTACATTACATTACCGATCCTGAGTTACCTCCTGTATTATGCTCCAGAGCTGCAGTCACTATTCTGCTGGTGCAGTCACTGTGTACATACTGTTCATTACTGATCCTGACTCACCTCCTGTATTATACTCCAGAGCTGCACTCACTATTCTGCTGGTGCAGTCACTGTGTACATACATTACATTACTGATCCTGAGTCACCTCCTGTATTATCCTCCAGAGCTGCACTCACTATTCTGCTGCTGCAGTCACTGTGTACATACATTACATTACTGATCCTGAGTTACCTCCTGTATTATACTCCAGAGCTGCACTCACTATTCTGCTGGTGCAGTCACTGTGTACATACATTACATTACTGATCCTGAGTTACCTCCTGTATTATGCTCCGGAGCTGCACTCACTATTCTGCTGGTGCAGTCACTGTGTACATTACATTACCGATCCTGAGTTACCTCCTGTATTATGCTCCAGAGCTGCAGTCACTATTCTGCTGGTGCAGTCACTGTGTACATACTGTTCATTACTGATCCTGACTCACCTCCTGTATTATACTCCAGAGCTGCACTCACTATTCTGCTGCTGCAGTCACTGTGTACATTACATTACCGATCCTGAGTTACCTCCTGTATTATACTCCAGAGCTGCACTCACTATTCTGCTGGTGCAGTCACTGTGTACATACATTACATTACTGATCCCGAGTTACCTCCTGTATTATACCCCAGAGCTGCACTCACTATTCTGCTGGTGCAGTCACTGTGTACATACATTACATAACTGATCCTGAGTTACCTCCTGTATTATGCTCCAGAGCTGCAGTCACTATTCTGCTGGTGCAGTCACTGTGTACATACTGTGCATTACTGATCCTGAGTCACCTCCTGTATTATACTCCAGAGCTGCACTCACTATTCTGCTGGTGCAGTCACTGTGTACATACATTACTGATCCTGAGTTACCTCCTGTATTATACTCCAGAGCTGCACTCACTATTCTTCTGGTTCAGTCACTGTTTACATACATTACTGATCCTGAGTTACATCCTGTATTATACTCCAGAGCTGCACTCACTATTCTGCTGGTGCAGTCACTGTGTACATTACATTACTGATCCTGAGTTACCTCCTGTATTATACTCCAGAGCTGCACTCACTATTCTGCTGGTGCAGTCACTGTGTACATACATTACATTACTGATCCCGAGTTACCTCCTGTATTATACTCCAGAGCTGCACTCACTGTTCTGCTGGTGCAGTCACTGTGTACATACATTACTGATCCTGAGTTACCTCCTGTATTATACTCCAGAGCTGCACTCACTATTCTGCTGGTGCAGTCACTGTGTACATACATTACATTACTGATCCTGAGTTACCTCCTGTATTATACTCCAGAGCTGCACTCACTATTCTGTATAGTTCGGTTGCCAGAATGCATATTACAGTACTAGCTGTGAGCGATGCAGGAGCAGAGGGTCTTCTGGGAGATTTTTGCTCTGAAGTCTGCAGAATTGTGGCTCCAGCTGTGTAATGTATAAGCGATTGCTGCTCTGCATGTGATACTTCTGCCTCGGTGGGCGATGTGTGACGTGTCCTTCTGTCTCCTCAGTGATCCCTTATCACATCCTCATCATTCCCAGTAAGAAGCTGGGGGGCTCCATGTTCACGGCCAACCCCTGGATCTGTCTGTCTGGAGAGATGGGGGAGACGGGCGTCCTGCAGGTGCCCAGGAACATCCTGGAGATGACCTATGAGGTGCGTAGTGTCTCTGCTGCGGGCGTTGCTGCTGCGGAGGATGAGGAGGAGGGAGCTTTCCTGTGGGGCGCGGTGGTCTCTGCTCATGGATGTGCTGTGACCGCTGTGCCGCCCTCGTCCTCCGCCTGGTGCTTTGTGTCCTCTACGTCACATATCACAGCTATGAAGCTACCTGCGCCTCTTGTCTCCCCCTGCTCAGTGCCAAAACCTGGGCAAGCTGACAACCGTGCAGATCGGACACGACAACTCCGGGCTTTACGCCAAGTGGCTGGTGGAGCACGTCATGGTCCGGAACGAGATCACAGGCCACGCGTACAGGTGAGGACCTGGCGGCCAGTGCTGATTGTACTTCACATTGTGTCCTATGCCGATGAGCCTGCGCGCCGTTATGAGCCTGCGCGCCGTTATGAGCCTGCGCGCCGTTATGAGCCTGCGCGCCGTTATGAGCCTGCGCGCCGTTATGAGCCTGCGCGCCGTTATGAGCCTGCGCGCCGTTATGAGCCTGCGCGCCGTTATGAGCCTGCGCGCCGTTATGAGCCTGCGCGCCGTTATGAGCCTGCGCGCCGTTATGAGCCTGCGCGCCGTTATGAGCCTGCGCGCCGTTATGAGCCTGCGCGCCGTTATGAGCCTGCGCGCCGTTATGAGCCTGCGCGCCGTTATGAGCCTGCGCGCCGTTATGAGCCTGCGCGCCGTTATGAGCCTGCGCGCCGTTATGAGCCTGCGCGCCGTTATGAGCCTGCTCCTTTATGAGCCTGCTCACTGATGAGCTTGCGCCTTTATAAGCTTGGGCGCTGGTGAGTTTGGGCGCTGGTGAGTTTGGGCGCTGGTGAGTTTGGGCGCTGGTGAGTTTGGGCGCTGGTGAGTTTGGGCGCTGGTGAGTTTGGGCGCTGGTGAGTTTGGGCGCTGGTGAGTTTGGGCGCTGGTGAGTTTGGGCGCTGGTGAGTTTGCGCCTTTATGAGCCTGCTCGCCGATGGCCCTGTGTGCCGATGAGCCTACTCGCTGATGAACGTGCACCTTTATAAGCCTGCGCTGATGAGCCTTTGTGCTGATGAGCCTGCTTGCTGATGAGCGTGCGCCTTTGAGCCTGTGCTCCGATGAGCCTTTGTGCTGCTGAGCCTGCGTGCTAATGAGCCTGCTCACTGATGAGCGTGCAACTTTATAAGCCTGCGCGCTGATGATTTTGCGCGCTGATGAGTTTGTGAGCTGATGAGCCTTCGTGCCGATGAGCCTGCTCCTTTATGAGCCTGCGTGCTAATGAGCCTGCTCACTTATGAGCGTGCGACTTCATAAGCCTGCGCGCTGATGAGTTTGTGAGCTGATGAGCCTTCGTGCCGATGAGCCTGCTCCTTTATGAGCCTGCGTGCCGATGAGCCTGCGCGCTCTAGATGTGAGTAGAGTGTAATCTTTCTAAGGAGCAGTACATGAGTAAATATTTTTTCTTCCAGGTTCCCGTGCGGCCGATGGCTGGGGAAAGGGATGGATGATGGGAGTCTGGAGAGGGTTCTGGTTGGAGATCTTCTCACGTCCACGCCGGATACTGAAGAAAGACCCTGCCGGACGCCCCCTCTGCAGCACTCCCCCGGCATGATCCGGAGACTTGTGGCCATATCCCCCAATAGCAGGCCCAGTAAGTGGCCTTATTGTAGTGTGCGGTTAGAGAGCGCCCCCCGCTGGTGATGGCTCTGCGTGTTCTTTTATGTCATTGTCTTTTTGCAGAGCTGAACACAGGGCAGATCCAGGAGGCGATAGGAGAGGCAGTGAACGGCATTGTTAAGCATTTCCACAAGCCGGAGAAAGAGGTAATGTGGATTATTGAGGGCCGCACGCGCCGGTCTTCACATGAGGTGGTGGGGCGCCGATATTTCTGCATTTGTGTGTTGTAGAGGGGCAGCCTGACGCTGCTGCTGTGCGGGGAGTGCGGTCTGGTCGCAGCATTGGAGCAAGTTTTCCAGCACGGATTCAAGTCCCCACGAATCTTCAAGAGCATCTTCATCTGGGACTTCTTAGGTGAGGACCCGGCGTCCGTGGCTCGCGGTCCGGCAGTTCAGCGCTTCTCTCTGTGACGTTATATCATGTTACCCGCAGAAAAAGCACAAGCACACTATGACGCGCTGGACGCCAGCGACACCGCGCTGGGGGAGGACTGGCAGAAACGAGTGCGCAACTTCAGCCGCTTCATCACTGCCATAAACGGCACGCCCAGGAATATCGGGAAGGACGGAAAGTTCCAGATGTTTGTGTGTCTAGGAGCCCGGTGAGTGCGCAGCGCCAGCGACCGCGGGAAAAGGCCAGTTATTGGAATATTTGGCTCTGTCCGTGGGGTGCTTATTGTACAAATGAAATGATTCTTAGAGAAGCGGAAATGGCATCTTCTCCAAGAACTAAGTATATATATATATAATATGGAGTCTCTCGGCAGGCGATGCACTGGTGTATGGAGTCTTTTGGCAGGCGATGCACTGGTGTATGAGGTCTCTCGGCAGGCGATGCACTGGTGTATGGAGTCTCTCGGCAGGCGATGCACTGGTGTATGGAGTCTCTCGGCAGGCGATGCACTGGTGTATGTAGTCTCTCGGCAGGCGATGCACTGGTGTATGTAGTCTCTCGGCAGGCGATGCACTGGTGTATGTAGTCTCTCGGCAGGCGATGCACTGGTGTATGGAGTCTTTTGGCAGGCGATGCACTGGTGTATGGAGTCTTTTGGCAGGCGATGCACTGGTGTATGTAGTCTCTCGGCAGGCGATGCACTGGTGTATGTAGTCTCTCGGCAGGCGATGCACTGGTGTATGGAGTCTTTTGGCAGGCGATGCACTGGTGTATGTAGTCTCTCGGCAGGCGATGCACTGGTGTATGTAGTCTCTCGGCAGGCGATGCACTGGTGTATGTAGTCTCTCGGCAGGCGATGCGCTGGTGTATGTAGTCTCTCGGCAGGCGATGCACTGGTGTATGTAGTCTCTCGGCAGGCGATGCACTGGTGTATGTAGTCTCTCGGCAGGCGATGCGCTGGTGTATGTAGTCTCTCGGCAGGCGATGCACTGGTGTATGGAGTCTCTCGGCAGGCGATGCACTGGTGTATGGAGTCTCTCGGCAGGCGATGCACTGGTGTATGGAGTCTCTCGGCAGGCGATGCACTGGTGTATGTAGTCTCTCGGCAGGCGATGCACTGGTGTATGTAGTCTCTGGGCAGGCGATGCACTGGTGTATGGAGTCTCTGGGCAGGCGATGCACTGGTGTATGGAGTCTCTCGGCAGGCGATGCACTGGTGTATGGAGTCTCTCGGCGGGCGATGCACTGGTGTATGGAGTCTCTCGGCGGGCGATGCACTGGTGTATGTGGTCTCTCGGCAGGCGATGCACTGGTGTATGTAGTCTCTCGGCAGGCGATGCACTGGTGTATGAGGTCTCTCGGCAGGCGATGCACTGGTGTATGTAGTCTCTCGGCAGGCGATGCACTGGTGTATGAGGTCTCTCGGCAGGCGATGCACTGGTGTATGGAGTCTCTCGGCAGGCGATGCACTGGTGTATGGAGTCTCTCGGCAGGCGATGCACTGGTGTATGGAGTCTCTCGGCAGGCGATGCACTGGTGTATGAGGTCTCTCGGCAGGCGATGCACTGGTGTATGTGGTCTCTCGGCAGGCGATGCACTGGTGTATGAGGTCTCTCGGCAGGCGATGCACTGGTGTATGGAGTCTCTCGGCAGGCGATGCACTGGTGTATGGAGTCTCTCGGCAGGCGATGCACTGGTGTATGGAGTCTCTCGGCAGGCGATGCACTGGTGTATGTAGTCTCTCGGCAGGCGATGCGCTGGTGTATGTAGTCTCTCGGCAGGCGATGCGCTGGTGTATGTAGTCTCTGGGCAGGCGATGCGCTGGTGTATGGAGTCTCTGGGCAGGTGATGCACTGGTGTATGGAGTCTCTGGGCAGGTGATGCACTGGTGTATGTAGTCTCTCGGCAGGCGATGCACTGGTGTATGTAGTCTCTCGGCAGGCGATGCACTGGTGTATGGAGTCTTTTGGCAGGCGATGCACTGGTGTATGAGGTCTCTCGGCAGGCGATGCACTGGTGTATGGAGTCTCTCGGCAGGCGATGCACTGGTGTATGGAGTCTCTCGGCAGGCGATGCACTGGTGTATGGAGTCTCTCGGCAGGCGATGCACTGGTGTATGTAGTCTCTCGGCAGGCGATGCACTGGTGTATGGAGTCTCTGGGCAGGTGATGCACTGGTGTATGTAGTCTCTGGGCAGGCGATGCACTGGTGTATGGAGTCTCTCGGCAGGCGATGCACTGGTGTATGTAGTCTCTCGGCAGGCGATGCACTGGTGTATGGAGTCTCTCGGCAGGCGATGCACTGGTGTATGGAGTCTCTCGGCAGGCGATGCACTGGTGTATGGAGTCTCTCGGCAGGCGATGCACTGGTGTATGGAGTCTCTGGGCAGGTGATGCACTGGTGTATGGAGTCTCTGGGCAGGTGATGCACTGGTGTATGTAGTCTCTCGGCAGGCGATGCACTGGTGTATGTAGTCTCTCGGCAGGCGATGCACTGGTGTATGGAGTCTCTCGGCAGGCGATGCACTGGTGTATGTAGTCTCTCGGCAGGCGATGCACTGGTGTATGGAGTCTCTCGGCAGGCGATGCACTGGTGTATGAGGTCTCTCGGCAGGCGATGCACTGGTGTATGTGGTCTCTCGGCAGGCGATGCACTGGTGTATGTGGTCTCTCGGCAGGCGATGCACTGGTGTATGTAGTCTCTCGGCAGGCGATGCACTGGTGTATGAGGTCTCTCGGCAGGCGATGCACTGGTGTATGGAGTCTCTCGGCAGGCGATGCACTGGTGTATGGAGTCTCTCGGCAGGCGATGCACTGGTGTATGAGGTCTCTCGGCAGGCGATGCACTGGTGTATGGAGTCTCTCGGCAGGCGATGCACTGGTGTATGGAGTCTCTCGGCAGGCGATGCACTGGTGTATGGAGTCTCTCGGCAGGCGATGCACTGGTGTATGGAGTCTCTCGGCAGGCGATGCGCTGGTGTATGTAGTCTCTCGGCAGGCGATGCGCTGGTGTATGTAGTCTCTGGGCAGGCGATGCTCTGGTGTATGGAGTCTCTGGGCAGGCGATGCGCTGGTGTATGGAGTCTCTGGGCAGGTGATGCACTGGTGTATGTAGTCTCTCGGCAGGCGATGCACTGGTGTATGGAGTCTCTCGGCAGGCGATGCACTGGTGTATGGAGTCTCTCGGCAGGCGATGCACTGGTGTATGGAGTCTCTCGGCAGGCGATGCACTGGTGTATGGAGTCTCTGGGCAGGTGATGCACTGGTGTATGGAGTCTCTGGGCAGGTGATGCACTGGTGTATGTAGTCTCTCGGCAGGCGATGCACTGGTGTATGTGGTCTCTCGGCAGGCGATGCACTGGTGTATGGAGTCTCTCGGCAGGCGATGCACTGGTGTATGTAGTCTCTCGGCAGGCGATGCGCTGGTGTATGTAGTCTCTCGGCAGGCGATGCGCTGGTGTATGTAGTCTCTGGGCAGGCGATGCGCTGGTGTATGGAGTCTCTGGGCAGGCGATGCGCTGGTGTATGGAGTCTCTGGGCAGGCGATGCACTGGTGTATGTAGTCTCTCGGCAGGCGATGCACTGGTGTATGGAGTCTCTCGGCAGGCGATGCACTGGTGTATGGAGTCTCTCGGCAGGCGATGCACTGGTGTATGGAGTCTCTCGGCAGGCGATGCACTGGTGTATGGAGTCTCTCGGCAGGCGATGCACTGGTGTATGGAGTCTCTCGGCAGGCGATGCACTGGTGTATGGAGTCTCTGGGCAGGCGATGCACTGGTGTATGGAGTCTCTGGGCAGGCGATGCACTGGTGTATGGAGTCTCTCGGCAGGCGATGCACTGGTGTATGTAGTCTCTCGGCAGGCGATGCACTGGTGTATGTAGTCTCTCGGCAGGCGATGCACTGGTGTATGGAGTCTCTCGGCAGGCGATGCACTGGTGTATGGAGTCTCTCGGCAGGCGATGCACTGGTGTATGTAGTCTCTCGGCAGGCGATGCACTGGTGTATGTAGTCTCTCGGCAGGCGATGCACTGGTGTATGTAGTCTCTCGGCAGGCGATGCACTGGTGTATGTAGTCTCTCGGCAGGCGATGCACTGGTGTATGTAGTCTCTCGGCAGGCGATGCACTGGTGTATGAAGCCGCTCGTGTGTCCAGAAGCTGTGCCGTTCTTTCATTGTGTATGTGACGAGCTGTTGTCCTCTTTTTTGCAGGGATCATCACTTGCACCTCTGGATCGCCCTCCTGGCCGACTGCCCCATCATAGCACAGATGTACGAGGACACGGCCTTAATAAAGGACCACACTCTCGTCAACTCACTAATCCGTGTCCTGCAGACGCTGCAAGAGTTCAATATAACCCTGGAGAGCTCGCTCATCAAAGGGATCAACATCTGACCCTCCCGGGTCTCCCCAACCACGTAGCCAAACCCCAGAGATCTACCACAACTGTGCACGGAGCGGCGCCCCCTGAACTCCGCCATGGCCGCGCCGGGTGATATATTGCAGAGTATCTCTATTTATGTAAATGCTATAAGACTCGTTACATCCTTTCATATGAGAGTGGTGACGGTGACTGTCGCACGGCTTATTGTCAAGCTGTCCTCTTTACTTGCCCTGGAGCCGCTTTCCGAGCCATTCCGCGGCGGCAGGATCTCGTGGAGCGTCGTCGCCGCGCCGCCGTCTGTTACGTTTTCCGGGCATTTGCTTTCTCGCTGCCTCGTCCTTTATTTGCTGTTACAGGAAAGATAAGAACAGATTCTCTATTTTTGATTCTTCCGGTGCTCGGCCGCAGTGTTACGGAGCGTGTGCGGGTCTCCTCGTCAGTATTACCTTGTGATTAGCGGGACATTCAGAGAGTGTTTATATATGGCGACATTAATGCACAGATCGGGTGTTGTTTTTTTTATTAATATGCATTGTTTTATTTATTTAACTCTTCATGTTCTCCTGACCGTGCGGCTCACCCCTCCCCCGGCAGAGAGGGCACATGACGACGGGGAGGGATTCTCTTTTGGATCGCCCTCTTGCCGGGGATTTGCTCCTGTCTGGATCATTGCTGAGATTTCCTTTCCTATATCTTATGTCTGAGTTATTTCTGCTGCTTCATGTTCCTCTCACATGCAATAATCAGGCGGCCGCCCCCATTCCCCCGCCGCACCTTGTTCCTTGCCCTCTCCTCGCCTCCGGCCACGCAGCTCGTGTACCCGGAGGCGTTTTGCACAGATCAGGTTAGAAAAATAAAAAATACATTTACACAATTGTTGCTTTGGGGCTGTTTCTTTGGGGACCCCTCTACGGGCCGGCACTGGTTGGTTTAGAGGGGGGCGGAAAACTATAATTTGAGTCACAATGTTACAAATATCTGTGCAGGGTTCCATGCTCTGCAGATTATCTGAACGTCGGGTGGAGGGACGCGTCCTCCATTGTCTCCAGATACAGGCGAGATTCATTAATGAGGCGTCCAGTGGGGAGAGGAATTAGGAGTTAACGCTTGGTAAAACACAGGCTATTACTGAACGTGGCCACAAGGGGGCGCAGTGCACTGATGACTATTTTCAGTGATGACGGATGCAAGAACCGCAGTAAGGCTATGTGCCCACGGGAGCTTGTATTTGCAGATTTGTCCGGAAAACCTGCTGATTTTTCTGGATTTTCCAGATAAATCCGCAGGTTTTAGCATGTACAGTCACTCCCCATGTTATCCTATGGGACATGGGGAGTGTTTGTGTCCACGCTGCGGACAGAGCGGCCGCCGAACATGCTGCGGATGTCCGCATCCGCAGGTATAATCGCATGTCAATTATTCCTGCGGAATTACCTGCTCATGTCCCGGCCCTCCGCTATGGAGATAGAGGCCGGGACGTCCGCAGGTAAGCCGCATGAATGTCCGCAGCTATTCCACTAGACTCTCGCAGCTAAAAATAGCTGCGGATGCCGGCGGGCAGCTGCGGGAAACATGCGCTCGTACCTGCGGACACATCCACAGGTACGAGCGCCCGTGGGCACATAGCCTAAGGGTAACCACCACAATCTACAGGATTACTTACTAATCCTGTCCTACATTAAGACATAGCTGCAGCTACCTAAAGAGCCGAATGTTGGAGGACACACACGCTCAGTCACCTCCACTAATGAGCCGAGTGCTGGAGAACACAGCTCAGTCCCCTCCACTAATGAGCCGAGTGCTGGAGAACACAGCTCAGTCCCCTCCACTAATGAGCCGAGTGCTGGAGAACACAGCTCAGTCCCCTCCACTAATGAGCCGAGTGCTGGAGAACACAGCTCAGTCACCTCCACTAATGAGCCGAGTGCTGGAGAACACAGCTCAGTCACCTCCACTAATGAGCCGAGTGCTGGAGAACACAGCTCAGTCACCTCCACTAATGAGCCGAGTGCTGGAGAACACAGCTCAGTCACCTCCACTAATGAGCCAAGTGCTGGAGGACACAGCTCAGTCACCTCCACTAATGAGCCGAGTGCTGGAGGACACAGCTCAGTCACCTCCACTAATGAGCCGAGTGCTGGAGAACACAGCTCAGTCACCTCCACTAATGAGCCGAGTGCTGGAGAACACAGCTCAGTCACCTCCACTAATGAGCCGAGTGCTGGAGGACACAGCTCAGTCCCCTCCACTAATGAGCCAAGTTCTGGAGGACACAGCTCAGTCACCTCCACTAATGAGCCGAGTGCTGGAGGACACAGCTCAGTCCCCTCCACTAATGAGCCGAGTGCTGGAGAACACAGCTCAGTCACCTCCACTAATGAGCCGAGTGCTGGAGAACACAGCTCAGTCACCTCCACTAATGAGCCGAGTGCTGGAGAACACAGCTCAGTCACCTCCACTAATGAGCCGAGTGCTGGAGGACACAGCTCAGTCACCTCCACTAATGAGCCGAGTGCTGGAGAACACAGCTCAGTCACCTCCACTAATGAGCCGAGTGCTGGAGAACACAGCTCAGTCACCTCCACTAATGAGCCGAGTGCTGGAGGACACAGCTCAGTCACCTCCACTAATGAGCCGAGTGCTGGAGAACACAGCTCAGTCACCTCCACTAATGAGCCGAGTGCTGGAGAACACAGCTCAGTCACCTCCACTAATGAGCCGAGTGCTGGAGGACACAGCTCAGTCCCCTCCACTAATGAGCCAAGTGCTGGAGGACACAGCTCAGTCACCTCCACTAATGAGCCGAGTGCTGGAGGACACAGCTCAGTCCCCTCCACTAATGAGCCGAGTGCTGGAGAACACAGCTCAGTCACCTCCACTAATGAGCCGAGTGCTGGAGAACACAGCTCAGTCACCTCCACTAATGAGCCGAGTGCTGGAGAACACAGCTCAGTCACCTCCACTAATGAGCCGAGTGCTGGAGGACACAGCTCAGTCACCTCCACTAATGAGCCGAGTGCTGGAGAACACAGCTCAGTCACCTCCACTAATGAGCCGAGTGCTGGAGAACACAGCTCAGTCACCTCCACTAATGAGCCGAGTGCTGGAGGACACAGCTCAGTCACCTCCACTAATGAGCCGAGTGCTGGAGAACACAGCTCAGTCACCTCCACTAATGAGCCGAGTGCTGGAGAACACAGCTCAGTCACCTCCACTAATGAGCCGAGTGCTGGAGAACACAGCTCAGTCACCTCCACTAATGAGCCGAGTGCTGGAGGACACAGCTCAGTCCCCTCCACTAATGAGCCAAGTGCTGGAGGACACAGCTCAGTCACCTCCACTAATGAGCCGAGTGCTGGAGGACACAGCTCAGTCACCTCCACTAATGAGCCGAGTGCTGGAGAACACAGCTCAGTCACCTCCACTAATGAGCCGAGTGCTGGAGAACACAGCTCAGTCACCTCCACTAATGAGCTGAGTGCTGGAGAACACAGCTCAGTCACCTCCACTAATGAGCCAAGTGCTGGAGGACACAGCTCAGTCACCTCCACTAATGAGGCGAGTGCTGGAGAACACAGCTCAGTCACCTCCACTAATGAGCCGAGTGCTGGAGAGGACACACACGCTCAGTCCCCTCCACTAATGAGCCGAATGCTGGAGAACACAGCTCAGTCACCTAATGAGCAAAGTGCTGGAGAACACAGCTCAGTCACCTCCACTAATGAGCCGAATGCTGGAGAACACAGCTCAGTCACCTAATGAGCAAAGTGCTGGAGAACACAGCTCAGTCACCTCCACTAATGAGCCGAGTGCTGGAGAACACAGCTCAGTCACCTCCACTAATGAGCCGAGTGCTGGAGAACACAGCTCAGTCACCTCCACTAATGAGCCGAGTGCTGGAGAACACAGCTCAGTCACCTCCACTAATGAGCCGAGTGCTGGAGAACACAGCTCAGTCACCTCCACTAATGAGCCAAGTGCTGGAGAACACAACTCAGTCACCTCCTCTAATGAGCCAAGTGCTGGAGGACACAGCTCAGTCACCTCCATTAATGAGCCGAGTGCTGGAGAACACAGCTCAGTCACCTCCACTAATGAGCCAAGTGCTGGAGAACACAGCTCAGTCACCTCCACTAATGAGCCGAGTGCTGGAGGACACAGCTCAGTCACCTCCACTAATGAGCCGAGTGCTGGAGAACACAGCTCAGTCACCTCCACTAATGAGCCAAGTGCTGGAGAACACAACTCAGTCACCTCCACTAATGAGCCAAGTGCTGGAGGACACAGCTCAGTCACCTCCATTAATGAGCCGAGTGCTGGAGAACACAGCTCAGTCACCTCCACTAATGAGCCAAGTGCTGGAGAACACAGCTCAGTCACCTCCATTAATGAGCCGAGTGCTGGAGGACACAGCTCAGTCACCTCCACTAATGAGCCGAGTGCTGGAGAACACAGCTCAGTCACCTCCACTAATGAGCCAAGTGCTGGAGAACACAGCTCAGTCACCTCCACTAATGAGCCGAGTGCTGGAGGACACAGCTCAGTCACCTCCACTAATGAGCCGAGTGCTGGAGAACACAGCTCAGTCACCTCCACTAATGAGCCGAGTGCTGGAGGACACAGCTCAGTCACCTCCACTAATGAGCCGAGTGCTGGAGAACACAGCTCAGTCACCTCCACTAATGAGCCGAGTGCTGGAGAACACAGCTCAGTCACCTCCACTAATGAGCCGAGTGCTGGAGAACACAGCTCAGTCACCTCCACTAATGAGCCGAGTGCTGGAGAACACAGCTCAGTCACCTCCATTAATGAGCCGAGTGCTGGAGAACACAGCTCAGTCACCTCCACTAATGAGCCAAGTGCTGGAGAACACAGTTCAGTCACCTCCACTAATGAGCCGAGTGCTGGAGAACACAGTTCAGTCACCTCCACTAATGAGCCGAGTGCTGGAGAACACAGTTCAGTCACCTCCACTAATGAGCCGAGTGCTGGAGAACACAGCTCAGTCCCCTCCACTAATGAGCCGAGTGCTGGAGAACACAGCTCAGTCCCCTCCACTAATGAGCCGAGTGCTGGAGAACACAGCTCAGTCCCCTCCACTAATGAGCCGAGTGCTGGAGAACACAGCTCAGTCCCCTCCACTAATGAGCCGAGTGCTGGAGAACACAGCTCAGTCACCTCCACTAATGAGCCGAGTGCTGGAGAACACAGCTCAGTCACCTCCACTAATGAGCCAAGTGCTGGAGGACACAGCTCAGTCACCTCCACTAATGAGCCGAGTGCTGGAGGACACAGCTCAGTCACCTCCACTAATGAGCCGAGTGCTGGAGAACACAGCTCAGTCACCTCCACTAATGAGCCGAGTGCTGGAGAACACAGCTCAGTCACCTCCACTAATGAGCCGAGTGCTGGAGGACACAGCTCAGTCCCCTCCACTAATGAGCCAAGTGCTGGAGGACACAGCTCAGTCACCTCCACTAATGAGCCGAGTGCTGGAGGACACAGCTCAGTCCCCTCCACTAATGAGCCGAGTGCTGGAGAACACAGCTCAGTCACCTCCACTAATGAGCCGAGTGCTGGAGAACACAGCTCAGTCACCTCCACTAATGAGCCGAGTGCTGGAGAACACAGCTCAGTCACCTCCACTAATGAGCCGAGTGCTGGAGAACACAGCTCAGTCACCTCCACTAATGAGCCGAGTGCTGGAGGACACAGCTCAGTCACCTCCACTAATGAGCCGAGTGCTGGAGAACACAGCTCAGTCACCTCCACTAATGAGCCGAGTGCTGGAGAACACAGCTCAGTCACCTCCACTAATGAGCCGAGTGCTGGAGGACACAGCTCAGTCCCCTCCACTAATGAGCCAAGTGCTGGAGGACACAGCTCAGTCACCTCCACTAATGAGCCGAGTGCTGGAGGACACAGCTCAGTCCCCTCCACTAATGAGCCGAGTGCTGGAGAACACAGCTCAGTCACCTCCACTAATGAGCCGAGTGCTGGAGAACACAGCTCAGTCACCTCCACTAATGAGCCGAGTGCTGGAGAACACAGCTCAGTCACCTCCACTAATGAGCCGAGTGCTGGAGAACACAGCTCAGTCACCTCCACTAATGAGCCAAGTGCTGGAGGACACAGCTCAGTCACCTCCACTAATGAGGCGAGTGCTGGAGAACACAGCTCAGTCACCTCCACTAATGAGCCGAGTGCTGGAGAGGACACACACGCTCAGTCCCCTCCACTAATGAGCCGAATGCTGGAGAACACAGCTCAGTCACCTAATGAGCAAAGTGCTGGAGAACACAGCTCAGTCACCTCCACTAATGAGCCGAATGCTGGAGAACACAGCTCAGTCACCTAATGAGCAAAGTGCTGGAGAACACAGCTCAGTCACCTCCACTAATGAGCCGAGTGCTGGAGAACACAGCTCAGTCACCTCCACTAATGAGCCGAGTGCTGGAGAACACAGCTCAGTCACCTCCACTAATGAGCCGAGTGCTGGAGAACACAGCTCAGTCACCTCCACTAATGAGCCGAGTGCTGGAGAACACAGCTCAGTCACCTCCACTAATGAGCCAAGTGCTGGAGAACACAACTCAGTCACCTCCTCTAATGAGCCAAGTGCTGGAGGACACAGCTCAGTCACCTCCATTAATGAGCCGAGTGCTGGAGAACACAGCTCAGTCACCTCCACTAATGAGCCAAGTGCTGGAGAACACAGCTCAGTCACCTCCACTAATGAGCCGAGTGCTGGAGGACACAGCTCAGTCACCTCCACTAATGAGCCGAGTGCTGGAGAACACAGCTCAGTCACCTCCACTAATGAGCCAAGTGCTGGAGAACACAACTCAGTCACCTCCACTAATGAGCCAAGTGCTGGAGGACACAGCTCAGTCACCTCCATTAATGAGCCGAGTGCTGGAGAACACAGCTCAGTCACCTCCACTAATGAGCCAAGTGCTGGAGAACACAGCTCAGTCACCTCCATTAATGAGCCGAGTGCTGGAGGACACAGCTCAGTCACCTCCACTAATGAGCCGAGTGCTGGAGAACACAGCTCAGTCACCTCCACTAATGAGCCAAGTGCTGGAGAACACAGCTCAGTCACCTCCACTAATGAGCCGAGTGCTGGAGGACACAGCTCAGTCACCTCCACTAATGAGCCGAGTGCTGGAGAACACAGCTCAGTCACCTCCACTAATGAGCCGAGTGCTGGAGGACACAGCTCAGTCACCTCCACTAATGAGCCGAGTGCTGGAGAACACAGCTCAGTCACCTCCACTAATGAGCCAAGTGCTGGAGAACACAACTCAGTCACCTCCACTAATGAGCCAAGTGCTGGAGGACACAGCTCAGTCACCTCCATTAATGAGCCGAGTGCTGGAGAACACAGCTCAGTCACCTCCACTAATGAGCCAAGTGCTGGAGAACACAGCTCAGTCACCTCCATTAATGAGCCGAGTGCTGGAGGACACAGCTCAGTCACCTCCACTAATGAGCCGAGTGCTGGAGAACACAAAGCAGTCACCTCCACTAATGAGCCGAGTGCTGGAGAACACAGCTCAGTCACCTCCACTAATGAGCCGAGTGCTGGAGAACACAGCTCAGTCACCTCCACTAATGAGCCGAGTGCTGGAGAACACAGCTCAGTCACCTCCACTAATGAGCCGAGTGCTGGAGAACACAGCTCAGTCACCTCCATTAATGAGCCGAGTGCTGGAGAACACAGCTCAGTCACCTCCACTAATGAGCCAAGTGCTGGAGAACACAGTTCAGTCACCTCCACTAATGAGCTGAGTGCTGGAGAACACAGTTCAGTCACCTCCACTAATGAGCCGAGTGCTGGAGAACACAGTTCAGTCACCTCCACTAATGAGCCGAGTGCTGGAGAACACAGTTCAGTCACCTCCACTAATGAGCCGAGTGCTGGAGAACACAGCTCAGTCACCTCCACTAATGAGCTGAGTGCTGGAGAACACAGCTCAGTCACCTCCACTAATGAGCCAAGTGCTGGAGGACACAGCTCAGTCACCTCCACTAATGAGCCGAGTGCTGGAGGACACAGCTCAGTCACCTCCACTAATGAGCTGAGTGCTGGAGAACACAGCTCAGTCACCTCCACTAATGAGCCAAGTGCTGGAGAACACAGCTCAGTCACCTCCATTAATGAGCCGAGTGCTGGAGGACACAGCTCAGTCACCTCCACTAATGAGCCGAGTGCTGGAGAACACAGCTCAGTCACCTCCACTAATGAGCCAAGTGCTGGAGGACACAGCTCAGTCACCTCCACTAATGAGCTGAGTGCTGGAGAACACAGCTCAGTCACCTCCACTAATGAGCCAAGTGCTGGAGGACACAGCTCAGTCACCTCCACTAATGAGCCGAGTGCTGGAGGACACAGCTCAGTCACCTCCACTAATGAGCTGAGTGCTGGAGGACACACAGGCTCCATCACCTCAATTAATGAACCCAGTGCTGGAGCACACATGCTCAGTCCGCTCCATCCAATGAGCCAAGTCCTGGATGATACGCTCAGTCAACTTCATCTAATCAGCTGAGTTATGGAGGACACACATGCTCAGTCCCCTCCACCTAATGAGTCGATGGATGAAAGACACTCATGCTCTGTCACCTCCACCTAAGGGGCCAAGTACTGGAAGACAAACACTCATTCATCACCTAATCAGTGGAGTGCTGAATACATGCTGTATGGAGGACTATGTGTATGGATGACTATATGGGGCCATTATTCTGTATGGAGGGCTATGTGGGGCCCATTATTCTGTATGGAGGGCTATGTGGAGCACATTATTCTGTATGGAAGGCTATGTGGGGACATTATTCTGTATGGAGGGCTATGTGGGGCACATTATTCTGTATGGAGAGCTATGTGGGGACATTATTCTGTATGGAGGGCTATGTGGAGCACATTATTCTGTATGGAGGGCTATGTGGGGACATTATTCTGTATGGAGGGCTATGTGAGGCACATTATTCTGTATGGAGGGCTATGTGGAGCACATTATTCTGTATGGAGGACTATGTGGGGACATTATTCTGTATGGAGGGCTATGTGGAGCACATTATTCTGTATGGAGGACTATGTGGAGCACATTATTCTGTATGGAGGGCTATGTGGGGCCCATTATTCTGTATGGAGGGCTATGTGGGGACATTATTCTGTATAGAGGGCTATGTGGGGCCCATTATTCTGTATGGAGGGCTATGTGGGGCACATTATTCTGTATGGGGGGCTATGTGGGGCCCATTATTCTGTATGGAGGACTATGTGGAAACATTATTCTGTATGGAGGGCTATGTGGGGCCCATTATTCTGTATGGAGGACTATGTGGAAACATTATTCTGTATGGGGGGCTATGTGGGGCCCATTATTCTGTATAGAGGGCTATGTGGGGCACATTATACTGTATGGAGGGCTATGTGGGGCACATTATACTGTATGGAGGGCTGTGTGGGGCCATTATTCTGTATGGAGGGTTATGTGGGGCCCATTATTCTGTATGGGGGGCTATGTGGAGCCATTATTCTGTATGGAGGGCTGTGTGGGGCCATTATTCTGTATGGAGGGCTATGTGGGGCCCATTATTCTGTATGGAGGGCTATGTGGGGCCCATTATTCTGTATGGAGGGCTATGTGGGGTCCATTATTCTGTATGGAGGGCTATGTGGGGCACATTATTCTGTATGGAGGGCTATGTGGGGCCATTATTCTGTATGGAGAGCTATGTGGGGACAATATTCTATATGGAGGGCTATGTGGGGCACATTATTCTGTATGGAGGGCTATGTGGGGCCCATTATTCTGTATGGAGGACTATGTGGAGACATTATTCTGTATGGGGGGCTATGTGGGGCCCATTATTCTGTATGGAGGGCTATGTGGGGCCCATTCTGTATGGAGGGCTATGTGGGGCCCATTATTCTGTATGGAGGGCTATGTGGGGCACATTATTCTGTATGGAGGGCTATATGAGACCAATGTGGGGCCCATTATTCTGTATGGAGGACTATATGGGGCACGTTATTCTGTATGGAGGACTATACGGGGCACGTTATTCTGTATGGAGGGCTATATGGGGCACGTTATTCTGTATGGAGGGCTATGTGGGGCCCATTATTCTGAATGGAGGGCTATGTGGGGCCCATTATTCTGTATGGAGGGCTATATGGGGCCCATTATTCTGTATGGAGGGCTATATGGGGCACGTTATTCTGTATGGAGGGCTATGTGGGGCACGTTATTCTGTATGGAGGGCTATATGGGGCCCATTATTCTGTATGGAGGACTCTATGGGGCACGTTATTCTGTATGGAGGACTATGTGTATGGAGGACTGTCACGAACCACCGGGGGGGTCACTCAGAAATCCCCCGCGCTGGCTACCAGTACGTCACAATCGGGGGGTAACAAGTGGGGGTCACCCCTCCTTTATACCTCCCGACCGACAGACAGAGCACGTGACGCGCTCTCTAGCGCCCCTCTTATAGTCAGGCCAATTATGGAATTGCCCGACAATAAGCAAGGAGGCCGCTATACTACTTATGCCGATTATTGAAGGGTCCCCAGTGAGAGTAGGGTATATATTCCCCCGACCTCCGCGGGCGGAATATATAAAACCTCCCCGGATCTCACTGGCCTCCCCACAATAATCCTTGGCACAACTCGCTGCCACCAACCGCTTCACGGTAACTATTAGCCGAACACACAGACGTGGGATTCAAGATCGAGATAACAGAACAGCCCAAGATTAATTATATAATTTAATCAGCCTAAAGCACACTAGAAACTACAATATATACAATAGGGAATCTACAGAATATACATATGTCAGAGTACAGTTACAGATAAAGCATGGTTTACAAACAGGCATACACAGTTCCAGCAGTTACCTTGTGCGTCTGGCCACAGGGGGGCGCTGTAGACCAGGTTTCCAGGAACTCCCACAGATGTTTCCTACACGTGACCCCCAGCGAAAGAACACTGGAAAATGGCCGAAGTAGGGTTATCAACCTGGGCAAATCCAGGTCCCCTCCTACCTTCGTGACCTCAGAGGGAGCACTGCTCCACCCCTGGCTGGAGTTATGGACAAAATCCACAACATGGAATATGGCCATAACTTGGCCTGGGAGCGTCGTAGGCGGACGCCAATGCTCTCATTGTGACAGTTATGAATTTAGCTACAGAATGAGAGGACTCATGACTTGTCTACTAGTTCCCCATTGGCTGATATCACGCCTGGGGTATTTCCCAAGCTCCCGCTCCCATAAAAAAGGGTGTGCCAGCATCGTCCGCATGCGGAGACACCATTTTTATGGTTGCCATATTTATCGGAAATATGGCTTGCGAGATATGAACCATTTTTTACTGGAGTCGTTCTGTCTGGATACTTCCAAGCTTGCTAATGAGATAGCAGCTCCTAGCACAGGGTCACGGCAGGGAGTCCTCCTGTGTCCATTGTTCCCACATCATCTCATCTCCATATCACAGGAGATGGCCATGGAGGTGTAACACCTTCACAGATGCTGGACATTGAGAACAAGAAGGGAGGGGGGCACTGCCAGGGAGTGATGAGCGATTATGACTGGAAGTCATAATTCATCTTCATATCCCGGGATTTGCCTCACACCTCCCCCCTTTTGAGGGCGCTAGGGGGCAGCACACTCCGGTGTTCCCCCGTGCGCCCGTCCGCGACCTCTCCTTGTCGGGACAGCCCGTCTGCGTTACCCTGGTCACGGCCCCTTTTGTGGCGAATGGTGAAGTTGTATTGCTGGAGCGCAAGGCTCCATCGCAACAATCGCCCATTCGTCCCAGAGACGGTGTGCAACCAGCTGAGGGGATTGTGGTCCGTCTCCACGATGAAGTGGCGCCCGTATAGATAGGGTTGCAGACGCTGCAGGGCCCACACTATGGCCAGGCACTCCTTCTCCATCGTGGAATAGGCCACTTCCCTTGGTAACAGCTTCCTGCTCAGGTACAAGACTGGGTGCTCTTGGCTCGCAGAGTCCACCTGGCTGAGTACCGCACCGAGGCCGAAGTCACTGGCGTCGGTCTGTACTACAAACGGCCGCGTGAAGTCGGCTGCCTGTAGCACGGGCGGGCTGGACAGGGCGTCCTTTAGGGCCCGGAAGGCTGTCTCGCAGTCCACTGTCCAATCGACTGCAGAGGGCAGCTTCTTCTTGGTGAGGTCCGTCAAGGGCTTTGCCAGGCTACTATAGCATGGAACAAACCTCCTATAGTACCCGGCGGTCCCTAAGAAGGACATCACCTGCTTCTTGGTCCTGGGGGTGGGCCAGGATGCGATGGCCTCCACCTTCTCAGGCTCGGGCTTCAGTGTTCTCCCGCCTACCCGGTGACCGAGGTACTGGACCTCGCTCATGGCCAGCTGACACTTTCCCGGCTTGATGGTCAAACCTGCCCGGTGGATCCGCCTGAGCACCTGTGCTAGATGCTCTAGGTCAGTGATGGCGAACCTATGGCACTCCAGCTGTTGCAAAACTACAATTCCCATCATGTCTTCACAGCCAAAGCTTTTGCTTTGAATGGCCAGGCATGATGGGAATTGTAGTTTTGCAACAGCTGGAGTGCCACAGGTTCGCCATCACTGCTCTAGGTGGTCCTCCCAGGTGGGACTGAAGACGGCAATGTCATCCAGGTACGCGGCCGCGTACCCTTCAAGTCCCTTGAGCAGGGTGTTGACCATCCGCTGGAAAGTGGCAGGGGCATTCCTCATCCCGAATGGCATCACCGTGGACTCGTATAGTCCAAATGGGGTAATAAAGGCAGAGCGTTCCCTGGCCTTGCGAGTCAGGGGGATCTGCCAATATCCCCGGCTCAGGTCCATGATGGTCAGGTACTGAGCCCCGGCCAACTGATCGAGCAGGTCATCGATGCGTGGCATTAGGTACGCATCGGCGACCGTGACAGCATTGAGCCCCCTGTAGTCCACGCAGAACCGAGTGGTTCGGTCCTTCTTAGGGACGAGGACTACAGGCGAGGCCCAAGCGCTGTTGGATGCCTGGATCACCCCCAGCTTCAGCATCTCGTCAATCTCCTGGCGCATGTGTTGCTGCACCTCCAGGGAGACCCGATATGCTGAACGCCGGATCGGGGGATGATCCCCAGTGTCCACGTGATGGACAGCCAAGTCAGTCCTTCCGGGCTGGTTGGTAAACAACCCCCGGAAGGGGAGGAGGGTGGCCCACAGCTGGGACCGTTGGTCCTCCAAGAGCTGGTGGCCAACCTCCACATCCTCAATGGATCCGCCTGCCCTAACCTGGGCTAGCATATCCAAGAGGGTTTCCGCTTCTCCCTCCTCGGGCAGGTTGCACACGGGGAGCGCACATGCCTCCCGCTCATGATGTGCCTTCATCATGTTCACATGGAAGGGCTTCCGCCTTCCACGGGCAGGGTCCAGGGTGACCAGGTACGTCACAGGGTTGAGCTGCTGGTACACGAGGTATGGGCCTTCCCAGGCTGCCTGAAGCTTGTCCTGTGGTACGGGGACCAGTACCCACACCTTTTGACCCACTTGGTAGGTCCTCTCACAAGCGTTCTGGTCGTACCAACGCTTCTGATCGGCCTGGGCTTGAGCCATATTGTCGTGTACCAGTTGCGTCAAGGCCTGCATTTTGTCCCGGAAGCGCATGACATACTCGATAACCGACACTCCAGGGGTGGCCAAATCCCCTTCCCAAGCCTCTTTCACCAGAGCCAGGGGGCCCCGCACACGTCGCCCGTACAGGAGCTCAAACGGTGAGAATCCTGTTGAGGCCTGTGGAACCTCCCGGTAAGCAAATAACAGGTGTGGGAGATACCGCTCCCAGTCACGCCCATGGGAGTCGACCAACATCTTAAGCATCTGCTTTAAGGTGCCATTGAACCGCTCGCACAGGCCATTAGTCTGTGGATGGTACGGGCTGGCCACCAGATGTCGCACCTGGACTTGCTTACAGAGGGCCTCCATCAGCTGGGACATGAATTGGGTCCCCCGGTCAGTGAGCATTTCCTGGGGAAAACCCACTCGGGAGAAAATCTCCAGCAATGCGGTGGCCACCTTGTCAGCCCGAATGGACGACAAGGCCACTGCTTCTGGGTACCGGGTGGCATAGTCCACTACCGTCAGTATGAAGCGTTTCCCGGAGCTGCTGGGGATGGCCAGCGGGCCGACCAGATCCACAGCCACCCTCCTGAAAGGCTCATCGATGATGGGCAGAGATACCAGTGGGGCTTTGGGGCGTGGCCCCGCCTTCCCCACTCTCTGACAGGTTTCACACGAACGGCAGTAGGCAGCCACATCGGCCCCCATTTTTGGCCAGTAGAAATGCTGGTTTAACCTGGCCTTGGTCTTAGCGATCCCTAGGTGTCCGGCCATCGGAATCTCATGTGCGATCCGCAACAACTCCGTCCGGAACGGATAGGGTACCACCAACTGTCGGTCCCTGGGCCACGCCTCCGGTGAACCCTGCTGGACCGTGGCCCGGTACAGCCGTCCTTGGTCCCAGACCACTCGCTCCGGGTCCGAGTCCGAGGGAGGCTGTGCCGCCTGCTCCTTAAGAGCTTTCAGGCTGTCGTCAGCTTCTAACGCTGCCTGAAACCCCTGACTAGATGTGGCCAGAATCGACGAGACTGTCACATCTTCGGTCAGTACCCCGGGACCTGTGTCCTGGCCTCCACCTGACTCGGCTGCCACTTGGTCAGAAGGGGAAGAGCTATCGGACCTCCGGGAGGCCCCTTGGCTTCCAGCACTCCCACTGCGGGTGACAGCGGCCACAGCCGCTGCGACCGTGGGTCGTGCCTGCTCCTCCTCCGTTCCTGACCAAGTCGCCGGTTCAGGCAGACCGACCTGGCTTCCTGACACCCCGGTTGTGGGGGAACCATGCACCGAGATCTTACCTGGGAGCACTTCCGCTCCTGGACCGGCCCCAATCTCACCTGCCTGTTCCCCTCCTGCAGCAACAGAACCCCGCTGTGAAATCTCTGGGGACCCCACATTTGCTGTGGTAGCCCCCACCCCACACACTGGTCCTCCCCCTGCAGCACCCTGCTCTCTGCTTATCCCTGCAGAGGGCAGCAGATCCCAGCTCACAGGCTGATTACTTGTAGAGGCATTGTCACACCTTTCTCTGACCCCCTCCCCTGTCACAGCTGCAGCTGTGTGTGTGTCTATGGTGTCTGTGCAAGCAGAAATATCAGAGTTCACTCCCCCCTCTCTCACATCATTCATAGATAACACATTAACATTGTCAGGAGTCATGTCCGTACTGGCTGAAGGTTCAGCCCTTGGTGGGGGCCCAAACTGGGAGGTTATCTGCCCCAAATCTGTCCCAAGTAGCACGTTTGCGGGGATCCGATCAGTTACCCCCACCTCTCTCACCCCTCGCCCTGCGCCCCAGTCCACATAAATGTCAGCAACAGGCAGCGCCGGGTCAATGCCTCCAATCCCGGAGACAGCGAGGGTTTTTCCAGGGATCAAGTCTTGGGGGGACACCATCTCAGGCCGCACCAGAGTCACCTCCGAGGCGCTGTCTCGCAGTCCTATGGTCACAGACCGGCCGACGGTGACAGGTTGGAAGCTGTCCAGGGACCTACCACCACCCCCACCCACACAATACACCTTGGGCGGCCCTTGGGACGGGGACGGAGCCGGGGCCTTGGGACGCTGAGGGCACATGGCCTTGAAGTGTCCAGGTAGGTTGCACTGGTGGCACCGTCTTGGCTCTGCCACGGGCCTGGAGAGGGGAGTTGAGGGGGACACCCCCTGCAGTCTAGGGGCAGGTGGGGCAGTCGCAGAATTCATCTTACCCCCTCTCCAGGTGCTGCTGGTGGCTGCTCTCCTGGCCTCAGGAGCCCGATTGTTGGTGTAGTCATCGTCCAGGGCAGCTGTAGCCGTGGACCCCTTTGGCTTCTGGTCTCGGATGAACTGGCGGAGATCCTCAGGGCAGTTCCACAAGAGTTGCTCCGTGATGAACAAGTCCAGGATCTCCGGTCCGGTGGAAAGCTGCAGGCCTTGGGTCCAGTGGTCGGCAGCTCGGGCAAGTGCCCGCCTGTGGTCAGCCCAGGAGTCCTTTGGTCCCTTCTGTAGGCTCCGGAACTTCTTGCGGTAGGACTCTGGAGTGAGGTTGTACTGTTGGATCAGGGCCCGCTTGATGGTGTCGTAGCCCTGATCTGCCTCAGCAGGCAAGTCCCCAAGGATTTCCAGGGCCTTACCCCTTAAACGGGGGGTCAGGTATTTGGCCCACTGGTCCTTGTCCAGATGGTGCTGCAAGCAAGTCCGTTCAAAAGCAGTCAAGAAAGAGTCCAAGTCTCCATCCTTCTCCAGCACTGGGAAGTCCTCAACACGGACCTTTGGAAGTTTGGTGTCTTGAAGGTCACGTGTGGCTGATGAGGGCCGGAGCTGAGCTAGCTGCAGCTGGTGGTCCCGGTCTGCCTGTTGCCGTCGCTCCGCAGCCTCACGCTCTGCCTGGCGCTCTTCACGCGCTGCCTGCCGCTCTGCCTGCCGCTCCGCAGCCTCACACGCTGCCCTGCGCTCTGCCATGAGTTCCCTGTAGCCCTCCCGGTCTCCAGCCTGGAGAAGGGCCATAGCCATTTGAAGAAGGCTATCCGAGCCTCCCAGGCTCGGTGGAATGGCACGTGGTGATCTGCGGCCCGCTGCGGAGCCTGGTGATTCACTGTCCATTGCAGAGCGGAGGGCTGGCATCTGGCTCGTTGAGGACCCTTGGGTGAGCTGCTCCTCATCTTGTCCAGCAGTGCCAGGTTGTGCAATGTCCTCTGCAGAGCTGTTTTCTGGCGTCGAGCTCCTGGAGGACTCGTGGGCAACCTCCTCATTACTGTCCACAGCACCGTCCTCCCTCTCTTCGGCTCCTGCTTTAGCATTGGCCAGTTGCATAGCTCTGCTCCTGGTGCCATCAGCCATTCTTGCAGACGTTTGGTCACTGACACAGAACTGACACCTGATGCCTCCACACACCTTACAGTATCTGCACTCTGACACTCTAGTGTTGAGCTAGTCTGAAGACCCCAGCAGCCACAGCTGCTGCAGGCAGTCTTTAGTGTCTGGGAGTATGGGTCTCACACTCACACACACTATTATCTCGATCCCACCGCTGCCACCAATATGTCACGAACCACCGGGGGGGTCACTCAGAAATCCCCCGCGCTGGCTACCAGTACGTCACAATCGGGGGGTAACAAGTGGGGGTCACCCCTCCTTTATACCTCCCGACCGACAGACAGAGCACGTGACGCGCTCTCTAGCGCCCCTCTTATAGTCAGGCCAATTATGGAATTGCCCGACAATAAGCAAGGAGGCCGCTATACTACTTATGCCGATTATTGAAGGGTCCCCAGTGAGAGTAGGGTATATATTCCCCCGACCTCCGCGGGCGGAATATATAAAACCTCCCCGGATCTCACTGGCCTCCCCACAATAATCCTTGGCACAACTCGCTGCCACCAACCGCTTCACGGTAACTATTAGCCGAACACACAGACGTGGGATTCAAGATCGAGATAACAGAACAGCCCAAGATTAATTATATAATTTAATCAGCCTAAAGCACACTAGAAACTACAATATATACAATAGGGAATCTACAGAATATACATATGTCAGAGTACAGTTACAGATAAAGCATGGTTTACAAACAGGCATACACAGTTCCAGCAGTTACCTTGTGCGTCTGGCCACAGGGGGGCGCTGTAGACCAGGTTTCCAGGAACTCCCACAGATGTTTCCTACACGTGACCCCCAGCGAAAGAACACTGGAAAATGGCCGAAGTAGGGTTATCAACCTGGGCAAATCCAGGTCCCCTCCTACCTTCGTGACCTCAGAGGGAGCACTGCTCCACCCCTGGCTGGAGTTATGGACAAAATCCACAACATGGAATATGGCCATAACTTGGCCTGGGAGCGTCGTAGGTGGACGCCAATGCTCTCATTGTGACAGTTATGAATTTAGCTACAGAATGAGAGGACTCATGACTTGTCTACTAGTTCCCCATTGGCTGATATCACGCCTGGGGTATTTCCCAAGCTCCCGCTCCCATAAAAAGGGTGTGCCAGCATCGTCCGCATGCGGAGACACCATTTTTATGGTTGCCATATTTATCGGAAATATGGCTTGCGAGATATGAACCATTTTTTACTGGAGTCGTTCTGTCTGGATACTTCCAAGCTTGCTAATGAGATAGCAGCTCCTACCACAGGGTCACGGCAGGGAGTCATCCTGTGTCCATTGTTCCCACATCATCTCATCTCCATATCACAGGAGATGGCCATGGAGGTGTAACACCTTCACAGATGCTGGACATTGAGAACAAGAAGGGAGGGGGGCACTGCCAGGGAGTGATGAGCGATTATGACTGGAAGTCATAATTCATCTTCATATCCCGGGATTTGCCTCACAAGGACTATATGGGGCTCATTCTTCTGTATGGAGGGCTATATGGGGCACGTTATTCTGTATGGAGGACTATGTGTATGGAGGGCTATATGGGGCACGTTATTCTGTATGGAGGGCTATATGGGGCACGTTATTCTGTATGGAGGACTATGTGTATGGAGGACTATGTGGGGTACATTATTCTGTATGGAGGGCTATATGGGGCACGTTATTCTGTATGGAGGGCTATGTGGGGCCCATTATTCTGCATGGAGGGCTATATGGGGCACGTTATTCTGTATGGAGGACTCTATGGGGCACGTTATTCTGTATGGAGGGCTATATGGGGCACGTTATTCTGTATGGAGGGCTATATGGGGCCCATTATTCTGTATGGAGGACTATGTGTATAGAGGGCTATATGGGGCACGTTATTCTTTATGGAGGGCTATATGGGGCACGTTATTCTGTATGGAGGACTATGTGTATGGAGGGCTATATGGGGCACGTTATTCTGTATGGAGGACTATGTGTATGGAGGGCTATATGGGGCCCATTATTCTGTATGGAGGACTATGTGTATGGAGGGCTATATGGGGCCCATTATTCTGTATGGAGGACTATGTGTATGGAGGGCTATATGGGGCACGTTATTCTGTATGGAGGACTATGTGTATGGAGGACTATATGGGGCACGTTATTCTGTATGGAGGACTATGTGGAGACATTATTCTGTATGGGGGGCTATGTGGGGCCCATTATTCTGTATGGAGGGCTATGTGGGGCCCATTATTCTGTATGGAGGGCTATATGGGGCACGTTATTCTGTATGGAGGACTATGTGTATGGAGGGCTATATGGGGCACGTTATTCTGTATGGAGGGCTATGTGGGGCCCATTATTCTGCATGGAGGGCTATATGGGGCACGTTATTCTGTATGGAGGACTCTATGGGGCACGTTATTCTGTATGGAGGGCTATATGGGGCACGTTATTCTGTATGGAGGGCTATATGGGGCCCATTATTCTGTATGGAGGACTATGTGTATAGAGGGCTATATGGGGCACGTTATTCTTTATGGAGGGCTATATGGGGCACGTTATTCTGTATGGAGGACTATGTGTATGGAGGGCTATATGGGGCACGTTATTCTGTATGGAGGACTATGTGTATGGAGGGCTATATGGGGCCCATTATTCTGTATGGAGGACTATGTGTATGGAGGGCTATATGGGGCCCATTATTCTGTATGGAGGACTATGTGTATGGAGGGCTATATGGGGCACGTTATTCTGTATGGAGGACTATGTGTATGGAGGACTATATGGGGCACGTTATTCTGTATGGAGGACTATGTGGAGACATTATTCTGTATGGGGGGCTATGTGGGGCCCATTATTCTGTATGGAGGGCTATGTGGGGCCCATTATTCTGTATGGAGGGCTATATGGGGCACGTTATTCTGTATGGAGGACTATGTGTATGGAGGGCTATATGGGGCACGTTATTCTGTATGGAGGACTATGTGTATGGAGGGCTATATGAGGCACGTTATTCTGTATGGAGGACTATGTGTATGGAGGACTATATGGGGCACGTTATTCTGTATGGAGGGCTATATGGGGCACGTTATTCTGTATGGAGGGCTATATGGGGCACGTTATTCTGTATGGAGGACTCTATGGGGCACGTTATTCTGTATGGAGGACTCTATGGGGCACGTTATTCTGTATGGAGGGCTATATGGGGCCCATTATTCTGTATGGAGGACTATGTGGAGACATTATTCTTTATGGGGGGCTATGTGGGGCCCATTATTCTGTATGGAGGGCTATATGGGGCCCATTATTCTGTATGGAGGACTATGTGTATGGAGGGCTATATGGGGCACGTTATTCTGTATGGAGGGCTATATGGGGCACGTTATTCTGTATGGAGGACTCTATGGGGCACGTTATTCTGTATGGAGGACTCTATGGGGCACGTTATTCTGTATGGAGGGCTATATGGGGCCCATTATTCTGTATGGAGGACTATGTGGAGACATTATTCTGTATGGGGGGCTATGTGGGGCCCATTATTCTGTATGGAGGGCTATGTGGGGCCCATTATTCTGTATGGAGGACTATGTGTATGGAGGGCTATATGGGGCACGTTATTCTGTATGGAGGACTATGTGGAGACATTATTCTGTATGGGGGGCTATGTGGGGCCCATTATTCTGTATGGAGGGCTATGTGGGGCCCATTATTCTGTATGGAGGGCTATGTGGGGCCCATTATTCTGTATGGAGGGCTATGTGGGGCCCATTATTCTGTATGGAGGGCTATATGGGGCACGTTATTCTGTATGGAGGACTATGTGTATGGAGGGCTATATGGGGCACGTTATTCTGTATGGAGGACTATGTGTATGGAGGGCTATATGGGGCACGTTATTCTGTATGGAGGGCTATATGGGGCACGTTATTCTGTATGGAGGGCTATATGGGGCACGTTATTCTGTATGGAGGGCTATATGGGGCACGTTATTCTGTATGGAGGGCTATATGGGGCACGTTATTCTGTATGGAGGGCTATATGGGGCCCATTATTCTGTATGGAGGACTGTGACCAAGTTTTTTACTTTGGCCCACTGTATTTTAGTTTGACATCCCTGCTCTAGAACCTCAAACCTCATTATATCACTCCCAGTATCGCACTTCTCCACCAGTTTGTCATGTAGCTGGTAGAAAATAGAAGAAAGGGACCGCACAATCCACATGCAAAGTGATACTACTTTTATTCCAAAAGGTGCAGCATAAAAAGCAGGGAGGGAGCTGAGTGCAGGCTCCTCCAAGGGACGACTGTTGTTTCATGTTGATGTACGCTTCGAGTGGTCCACCAGTCGAAGCGTACATCAACGCAAAACGGCTGTCGTCCCTTGGAAGAGCCTGCACTCAGCTCCCTCCCTGCTTTTTATGCTGCACCTTTTGGAATAAAAGTAGTATCACTTGGCATGTGGATTGTGCGGTCCCTTTCTTCTATTTTCTACTTGAACATTCTCTGGACGCAGGGCCGTATTTGCCACTAGGCACCCGTGGTCCCGTGCCTAGGGCGGCACGTTGCGGGGGGCGGCACTTTCTGGCAGCAAAAAAAAAAATATAAATTTTTTTTTGTTTTACATCCCCGCCCCTCCCTCCGTTACACTTCCCTGTGTTCTCGGGGGGGGGGTGAGAGGGAGGAAAGGCGCACTTCTGTCTCTTTAAATACACGGAGGGCGCCAGGCATAGTGAGCTGATTAACCTCGGAAGTTCCAGCGCCTGCACTTCCGGGTCAGAGGCGCGCGGGGCGCCAATCAGCTCACTGCCCCGTGCTGCAGCGTACACACGCCGCGGAGGAGGACGCGACTGGAGCTGGAGCCAGCCAGAAGAGGATAATCAGCAGAGCAGGGCAGCAGGCACCGGAGCAGGTATGCGTAAGGCAGAGCCTAGAATGTATGGGCACCTTACAGGTTAGTTGATGATCGTTGCGATGCCTCTTTTTGGCTGGGGGGAGGCTGGGAAAAGAGAGAGGCTGGGGGGAGGCTGAGAAAAGAGAGGGGCTGGGGGGAGGCTGGGAAGAGAGAGAGGCTGAGGCTGGGGGGAGAGAGAGGCTGAGGCTGAGGGGGGAGGCTGGGAAGAGAGAGAGGCTGAGGCTGGGGGGGAGGCTGGGGGGAGAGAAAGGCTGAGGCTGAGGGGGGAGGCTGGGGGGAGAGAGAGGCTGAGGCTGGGGGGGGGAGGCTGGGGGGAGAGAGAACCTGAGGCTGGGGGGGGAGGCTGGGGGGAGAGAGAACCTGAGGCTGGGGGGGGAGGCTGGGGGGAGAGAGAGGCTGAGGCTGGGGGGGGAGAGGGGCTGGGGGGGGAGGCTGGGGGGAGAGAGGGGAGGAGGCTGGGGGGAGAGAGAGGCTGAGGCTGGGGGGAGAGAGGCTGAGGCTGGGGGGGAGAGAGGCAGAGGCTGAGGCTGGGGGGGAGGCTGGGGGGGGAGAGAGGCAGAGGCTGAGGCTGGGGGGGAGGCTGGGGGGAGAGAGAGGCTGATGCTGGGGGAGGCTGGGGGAGAGAGAAGCTGAGGCTGGGGGAGGCTGGGGGGAGAGAGGGGAGGAGGCTGGGGGGAGAGAGAGGCTGAGGCTGGGGGGGAGAGAGGCTGAGGCTGGGGGGGAGAGAGGCAGAGGCTGAGGCTGGGGGGGAGGCTGGGGGGAGAGAGGCTGAGGCTGGGGGGGAGGCTGGGGGAGAGAGAAGCTGAGGCTGGGGGAGAGAGAGGCTGAGGCTGGGGGAGAGAGAGGCTGATGCTGGGGGAGAGAGAGGCTGATGCTGAGGGAGGCTGGGGGAGAGAGAGGCTGAGGCTGGGGAGAGAGAGGCTGGGGGAGAGAGAGGCTGATGCTGGGGAGGCTGGAGGGAGAGAGAGGCTGATGCTGGGGGGAGAGAGGCTGATGCTGGGGGAGAGAGAGGCTGATGCTGGGGGAGAGAGAGGCTGATGCTGGGGGAGAGAGAGGCTGATGCTGGAGGGAGAGAGGCTGATGCTGGGGGAGGCTGGGGGAGAAAGAGGCTGATGCTGGGGGAGGCTGGGGGAGAGAGAGGCTGATGCTGGGGGAGGCTGGGGGAGAGAGAGGCTGATGCTGGGGGAGGCTGGGGGAGAGAGAGGCTGATGCTGGGGGAGGCTGGGGGAGAGAGAGGCTGATGCTGGGGGAGGCTGGGGGAGAGAGAGGCTGATGCGGAGGAGGCTGGGGGAGAGAGAGGCTGAGGCTGGGGGAGAGGGAGGCTGAGGCTGGGGGAGGCTGGGGGGGAGAGAGGCTGAGGCTGGGGGAGGCTGGGGGGGAGAGAGGCTGATGCTGGGGGAGGCTGGGGGAGAGAGAGGCTGATGCTGGGGGAGGCTGGGGGGGAGAGAGGCTGATGCTGGGGGAGGCTGGGGGAGAGAGAGGCTGATGCTGGGGGAGGCTGGGGGAGAGAGAGGCTGATGCTGGGGGAGGCTGGGGGAGAGAGAGGCTGATGCTGGGGGAGAGAGAGGCTGATGCTGGGGGAGGCTGGGGGAGAGAGGCTGATGCTGGGGGAGGCTGGGGGGATAGAGGCTGATGCTGGGGGAGAGAGAGGCTGCTGCTGGGGGAATGGGAGAGAGGGGCCAATGCTAGAGACAGAGGACAAGGGTTGAGGGATAGAGCAATGACAAAATCGATAGTGGAGTGTAAGGACTCAGAATAAGAGGGGGGCAGCATTGGGAGCTCATTATGGAGAAGGGGCAGCATGTGTGGGCTCAGTATGGAGTGTAACAATGTAGGGGAGTCAATATCAAGAGTGGGGTAGTGTGTGTGTGTGTGTGTGTGGAGGGGTGTCTCAGCATAAGCGCTAGTGTGGTGGTCTTAGTATGATGAATGGGGCAGCATGGAGGTGTCATTATGGAAAAGAGGAAGGCAGCATTAGGAGCTCATGGAGAGGGGCAGCATGCATGGGACATTGTGAGGAGGGGGCAGCATGCATGTGACACTGTGAGGAGGGGTCAGCATGCATGGGACACTGTGAGGAGGGGGCAGCATGCATGGGACACTGTGAGGAGGGAGCAGCATGCATGGGACACTGTGAGGAGGGGGCAGCATGCATGTGACACTGTGAGGAGGGGGCAGCATGCATGGGACACTGTGAGGAGGGGGCAGCATGCATGGGACACTGAGGAGGGGGCAGCATGCATGTGACACTGTGAGGAGGGGCAGCATGCATGGGACACTGTGAGGAGGGGGCAGCATGCATGGGACACTGTGAGGAGGGGGCAGCATGCATGTGACACTGTGAGGAGGGGGCAGCATGCATGGGACACTGTGAGGAGGGGGCAGCATGCATGTGACACTGTGAGGAGGGGCAGCATGCATGGGACACTGTGAGGATGGAGCAGCATGCATGGGACACTGTGAGGATGGAGCAGCATGCATGGGACACTGTGAGGATGGAGCAGCATGCATGGGACACTGTGAGGAGGGGACAGCATGCATGGGACACTGTGAGGAGGGGGCAGCATGCATGGGACACTGTGAGGATGGGGCAGCATGCATGGGACACTGAGGATGGGGCAGCATGCATGGGACACTGTGAGGAGGGGGCAGCATGCATGGGACACTGTGAGGAGGGGGCAGCATGCATGGGACACTGTGAGGAGGGATCAGCATGCATGGGACACTGTGAGGATGGAGCAGCATGCATGGGACACTGAGGATGGAGCAGCATGCATGGGACACTGTGAGGAGGGGGCAGCATGCATGGGACACTGTGAGGATGGAGCAGCATGCATGGGACATTGTGAGGAGGGAGCAGCATTCATGGGACACTGTGAGGAGGGAGCAGCATGCATGGGACACTGTGAGGATGGAGCAGCATGCATGGGACACTGTGAGGATGGAGCAGCATGCATGGGACACTGTGAGGATGGAGCAGCATGCATGGGACACTGTGAGGATGGAGCAGCATGCATGGGACACTGTGAGGGTGGAGCAGCATGCATGGGACACTGTGAGGGTGGAGCAGCATGCATGGGACACTGAGGATGGAGCAGCATGCATGGGACACTGTGAGGATGGAGCAGCATGCATGGGACATTGTGAGGAGGGAGCAGCATGCATGGGACACTGTGAGGAGGGAGCAGCATGCATGGGACACTGTGAGGAGGGGGCAGCATGCATGGGACACTGTGAGGATGGAGCAGCATGCATGGGACATTGTGAGGATGGAGCAGCATGCATGGGACACTGTGAGGATGGAGCAGCATGCATGGGACATTGTGAGGAGGGAGCAGCATGCATGGGACACTGTGAGGATGGAGCAGCATGCATGGGACACTGTGAGGAGGGGACAGCATGCATGGGACACTGTGAGGAGGGGGCAGCATGCATGGGACATTGTGAGGAGGGAGCAGCATGCATGGGACATTGTGAGGAGGGAGCAGCATGCATGGGACACTGTGAGGAGGGGGCAGCATACATGGGACACTGTGGAGGGAGCAGCATGCATGGGACATTGTGAGGAGGGAGCAGCATGCATGGGACACTGTGAGGAGGGGGCAGCATGCATGGGACACTGTGAGGAGGGGGCAGCATGCATGGGACACTGTGAGGAGGGGGCAGCATGCATGGGACACTGTGAGGAGGGAGCAGCATGCATGGGACATTGTGAGGAGGGAGCAGCATGCATGGGACACTGTGAGGAGGGGGCAGCATGCATGGGACACTGTGAGGAGGGGGCAGCATGCATGGGACACTGTGAGGAGGGGGCAGCATGCATGGGACACTGTGAGGAGGGGGCAGCATGCATGGGACACTGTGAGGAGGGGGCAGCATGCATGGGACACTGTGAGGAGGGGGCAGCATGCATGGGACACTGTGAGGAGGGAGCAGCATGCATGGGACACTGAGGAGGGGGCAGCATGATGTGAGGACAGTACAGATCATATTTCATAATTGAGGAAGGTGTGGTGGGCATAATTTATAAGGGAGGGCAGTGTGTAGTATATTAGGGGCAGCGTGTAGTTTATTAGGGGCAGCGTGTAGTATATTAGGGGCAGCGTGTAGTATATTAGGGGCAGCGTGTAGTTTATTAGGGGCAGCGTGTAGTATATTAGGGGCAGCGTGTAGTATATTAGGGGCAGCGTGTAGTTTATTAGGGGCAGCGTGTAGTTTATTAGGGGCAGCGTGTAGTATATTAGGGGCAGCGTGTAGTATATTAGGGGCAGCGTGTAGTATATTAGGGGCAGCGTGTAGTATATTAGGGGCAGCGTGTAGTATATTAGGGGCAGCGTGTAGTATATTAGGGGCAGCGTGTAGTATATTAGGGGCAGCGTGTAGTATATTAGGGGCAGTGTGACAGTCACAGTATATAAGTGAGCACGGTGTGGTGGGAATATTTTATACTCATGCTATGTTGTGATGTGCCTGTGGTGATCCCCATTGGGGGGGGGGGGGGGTTAGTGCCCTTCATTTCTCATTTATACTTTTTCAAGTGTTTTACAGAGTAGATCTGCCTTAAACAGATGTCGTGTGCGAAAACTCAGTTTTACGTTGTCACTAAGGGGCGCGACCACTTAAAGTGCCTAGGGCAGCACGAAGGCAAAATACAGCCCTGTCTGGACGTCTGTCGTTTTGTTGGACGAGCACTCCGCAGCTGCGAATGCCTGAAGCGCAGGTTCCATTCTGTTCACCTGGGAGACCCCCGAAAGGTAAACCCAGTAGTGCAGGGGCTGTATCTACAATTTTTTGCTCTGGACTTGTCATGTAGCTGGACTGTGACTTTCCCATGCTGATGTAGAGGTGGACGTGGGATTGTGATGGACGATTCTTCCAGCACCACCAGGTATCAAGTCTCTATGGAGCGAGGAGAAAAACCAGCGGCCAATAGACCAACACCAGTGTAGCAACGACGCCTGGAGAACAATATGCAGAGGACAGTAAAAAGTTAGGAACCATCTGTAACCTCCCCCTAATCTAATCATTATCAGCCATGATGATATTCTCAGCTCTCATTATATAATGAAAAGTTCTGAAATAATCAGTCTCCTTCCTCCTCTGGCAGCTGACAGTATAGTGTGTCCTCCAGTACTCTGCTCATTAGGTATAGGTGACTGAGTATGTGTGTCCTCCAGCACTCTGCTCATTAGGTGGAGGTGACTGAGCGTATGTGTCCTCTAGTACTCTGCTCATTAGGTGGAGGTGACTGAGCGTGTGTCCTCCAGTACTCTGCTCATTAGGTGGAGGTGACTGAGCGTGTGTCCTCCAGTACTCTGCTCATTAGGTATAGGTGACTGAGCATGTGTGTCCTCTAGTACTCTGCTCATTAGGTATAGGTGACTGAGCATGTGTGTCCTCTAGTACTCTGCTCATTAGGTGGAGGTGACTGAGCGTATGTGCCCTCTAGTACTCTGCTCATTAGGTGTAGGTGACTATGTGTGCCCTCTAGTACTCTGCTCATTAGGTGTAGGTGACTGAGCATGTGTGCCCTCTAGTACTCTGCTCATTAGGTGTAGGTGACTGAGTATGTGTGTCCTCCAGTACTCTGCTCATTAGGTGGAGGTGACTGAGCGTATGTGTCCTCTAGTACTCTGCTCATTAGGTGGAGGTGACTGAGCGTGTGTCCTCCAGTACTCTGCTCATTAGGTGGAGGTGACTGAGCGTGTGTCCTCCAGTACTCTGCTCATTAGGTATAGGTGACTGAGCATGTGTGTCCTCTAGTACTCTGCTCATTAGGTATAGGTGACTGAGCATGTGTGTCCTCTAGTACTCTGCTCATTAGGTGGAGGTGACTGAGCGTATGTGCCCTCTAGTACTCTGCTCATTAGGTGTAGGTGACTATGTGTGCCCTCTAGTACTCTGCTCATTAGGTGTAGGTGACTGAGCATGTGTGCCCTCTAGTACTCTGCTCATTAGGTGTAGGTGACTGAGTATGTGTGCCCTCTAGTACTCTGCTCATTAGGTGTAGGTGACTGAGCATGTGTGCCCTCTAGTACTCTGCTCATTAGGTGTAGGTGACTGAGCATGTGTGCCCTCTAGTACTCTGCTCATTAGGTGTAGGTGACTGAGTATGTGTGTCCTCCAGTACTCTGCTCATTAGGTGGAGGTGACTGAGCGTATGTGTCCTCTAGTACTCTGCTCATTAGGTGGAGGTGACTGAGCGTGTGTCCTCCAGTACTCTGCTCATTAGGTGGAGGTGACTGAGCGTGTGTCCTCCAGTACTCTGCTCATTAGGTATAGGTGACTGAGCATGTGTGTCCTCTAGTACTCTGCTCATTAGGTATAGGTGACTGAGCATGTGTGTCCTCTAGTACTCTGCTCATTAGGTGGAGGTGACTGAGCGTATGTGCCCTCTAGTACTCTGCTCATTAGGTGTAGGTGACTATGTGTTCCCTCTAGTACTCTGCTCATTAGGTGTAGGTGACTGAGCATGTGTGCCCTCTAGTACTCTGCTCATTAGGTGTAGGTGACTGAGTATGTGTGCCCTCTAGTACTCTGCTCATTAGGTGTAGGTGACTGAGCATGTGTGCCCTCTAGTACTCTGCTCATTAGGTGTAGGTGACTGAGTATGTGTGTCCTCTAGTACTCTGCTCATTAGGTGTAGGTGACTGAGCATAAGTGTCCTCTAGTACTCTGCTCATTAGGTGGAGGTGACTGAGCATGTGTGTCCTCTAGTACTCTGCTCATTAGGTGTAGGTGACTGAGCATAAGTGTCCTCTAGTACTCTGCTCATTAGGTGTAGGTGACTGAGTATGTGTGTCCTCTAGTACTCTGCTCATTAGGTGGAGGTGACTGAGCGTATGTGCCCTCTAGTACTCTGCTCATTAGGTATAGGTGACTGAGCATGTGTGTCCTCTAGTACTCTGCTCATTAGGTGTAGGTGACTGAGCATAAGTGTCCTCTAGTACTCTGCTCATTAGGTGGAGGTGACTGAGCGTATGTGTCCTCTAGTACTCTGCTCATTAGGTGGAGGTGACTGAGCATAAGTGTCCTCTAGTACTCTGCTCATTAGGTGGAGGTGACTGAGCGTATGTGTCCTCTAGTACTCTGCTCATTAGGTGGAGGTGACTGAGCGTATGTGTCCTCTAGTACTCTGCTCATTAGGTGGAGGTGACTGAGCATAAGTGTCCTCTAGTACTCTGCTCATTAGGTGGAGGTGACTGAGCGTATGTGTCCTCTAGTACTCTGCTCATTAGGTGGAGGTGACTGAGCGTATGTGTCCTCTAGTACTCTGCTCATTAGGTGGAGGTGACTGAGCGTATGTGTCCTCTAGTACTCTGCTCATTAGGTGGAGGTGACTGAGCGTATGTGTCCTCTAGTACTCTGCTCATTAGGTGGAGGTGACTGAGCGTATGTGTCCTCTAGTACTCTGCTCATTAGGTGGAGGTGACTGAGCGTATGTGTCCTCTAGTACTCTGCTCATTAGGTGGAGGTGACTGAGCGTATGTGTCCTCTAGTACTCTGCTCATTAGGTGGAGGTGACTGAGCGTATGTGTCCTCTAGTACTCTGCTCATTAGGTGATTTCTTCTGTGACGAACATTTCTCCAGACTCGTTTTCCTTGGAAAAATATTTTCAGATGAGTTAAACCCGCAGCTGAGTCTTTCTGAGAGAGATTCATAAGGGCTATAAACTGGACAAAGGTGGATTTACAACCCGCCGCGAATCCAGGAAAAGTGTCGCTCAGCGTGGAGCGGTCACGGGCGTGGAGCGGTCACCGGTGTGGAGCGGTCACGGGCGTGGAGGCCGCCATGACGGCTTCTTTTAACCTTTTCGTAGAACACAGAATATATAAGTCACAAAGTATTGGGGGGAAAGTTCTGTTATTCCAGATATTCATCGCTGAAAATGTCATTCAGAAGTGTGATAAATAGAAGGAAATTTTGGAAATTAGTTTCTGATTTCGCCACCACGACAGCGACGACCAGATAGTGATGTGTCCTTTTTACAGGGGCGAGGCGGCGGTGCCCAGGGGTTCAGGTGATGCCATGCACTGGGGGAAGGGGGGCACATCGTTAACTCTCTGCAGCCTGGAATCCACAAGACTCCAGCCGGCCCACTCTGTGACAGGAGGGTGTGAAGTGGGAGTAAGGTGTGCACAAGGAGGGGGCTACAGGCTGGGGGCTCAGAGTTAACCTCTTCATGCCAAGTCCAGCTGAGCTGCACAGGGGGAGGACTACAAGTGCCATCCTGCAGTGTGGATGGGTCAGAGGCTGGGGGTGGGGGCAGAGGAGGAGGCAGAAAGGTGCTGAAGGGGCAGACACAGCAGGACCGGGAGGGAGGAGAGGAGAGGAGAGGAGGGGAGGGGCGGCCGGATCATCTCCAGCAGCTCCGGGCTCATAGACACCGAGGAGGCTCAGCGCAGCACGGGGCAAAGCAAGGTCTGTACAGGGCCACTCACTGCAGGGGGCAGCGATAGAGTGGGCACAGGAAAGTCTGTACAGGGCCACTGCAGGGGGCAGCGATAGAGTGGGCACAGGAAAGTCTGTACAGGGCCACTGCAGGGGGCAGCGATAGAGTGGGCACAGGAAAGTCTGTACAGGGCCACTGCAGGGGGCAGCGATAGAGTGGGCAAAGCAAGGTCTGTACAGGGCCACTGCAGGGGGCAGCGATAGAGTGGGCAAAGCAAGGTCTGTACAGGGCCACTGCAGGGGGCAGCGATAGAGTGGGCACAGGAAAGTCTGTACAGGGCCACTGCAGGGGGCAGCGATAGAGTGGGCACAGGAAAGTCTGTACAGGGCCACTGCAGGGGGCAGCGATAGAGTGGGCACAGGAAAGTCTGTACAGGGCCACTGCAGGGGGCAGCGATAGAGTGGGCAAAGCAAGGTCTGTACAGGGCCACTGCAGGGGGCAGCGATAGAGTGGGCACAGGAAAGTCTGTACAGGGCCACTGCAGGGGGCAGCGATAGAGTGGGCAAAGCAAGGTCTGTACAGGGCCACTGCAGGGGGTAGCGATAGAGTGGGCAAAGCAAGGTCTGTACAGGGCCACTGCAGGGGGCAGCGATAGAGTGGGCAAAGCAAGGTCTGTACAGGGCCACTGCAGGGGGCAGCGATAGAGTGGGCAAAGGAAAGTCTGTACAGGGCCACTGCAGGGGGCAGCGATAGAGTGGGCAAAGCAAGGTCTGTACAGGGCCACTGCAGGGGGCAGCGATAGAGTGGGCAAAGCAAGGTCTGTACAGGGCCACTGCAGGGGGCAAACAAAAATAAGGGGTGTGCTGGAGGGGTAGGAGAAGAGCAGGGGGTAAGGGGGCAACATAGTAAGAAAGGGGTCTGATGAAGGGGCAGAAGAAGGGCTCACAGTGAGGGGCAACATAGTAAGAGAGGGGTCTGCAGGGGTCACTGTGAGGAGACAAAAAAAATAAGAGGTCTGCCTGGAGGGCATGTTGGAAGAAGGGGTCACTGTAAGGGGGCAACATAGTAAGAGAGGGGTCTGCTGGAGGGGCAGGAGAAGGGCTCACTGTGAGGGGCAACATAAGAGCGATCTGCTGGATGGGGCATGAGAAAAGCAAGGGTAGGGGGGCAACATATTAGGGGAGTGGTCTGCTGGAGGGGCAGGGGAAGAGCAGGGGTAAGGGGCCAACATAGTAAGGGGTCTGCTGGAGGGGCAGGGGAAGAGCAGGGGTAAGGGGCCAACATAGTAAGGGGTCTGCTGGAGGGGCAGTAGAGGAGCAGGGGTCACTGTAAGGGGGAAACACAATAAGGGGTCTGCTGGGAGGGCAGTAAGGAAGTAGGGGTCACTGAGGGGCAACATAGTAAGAAACGGGTCTTCTGGAGGGGCAGGAGAAGGGGTCACTGCAAGAGGGCAAACAGAAATTAAGGATCTGTTGGAGGGCAAGAGAAGATAATGGGTCACTGAGGGGGGAAATAAGGGGTCTGATCGAGGGGTCACTATAAAGGGGAGAGGATGTGAAAAGGGCTCACTACAAGAGGCCAAAATAGTGACAGTTTGGTCTGCGCCCAGGGAAGGGGGGTCAGTTTAAGACTGGTGAGAAATCTATAAGGGGGAAACAAAGGGGAGAAAAGATGATGGTAAGGGACAGGAAGGGGTCTCGTAGGGGAAAAAAGGTAATTTGTAAAGGGGTAGAGTCATTTTAATGGGAAAAAGGAGGGGTTTAGGGGTGAGTAGCACAGGAGTGGTCATTTTAGGAGAGCAAGTCCGATCACTTTTAGGGGGGATAAAAAAGAAGCGGCAAAAGGAGAAAAGGTTCACTTTAAAAGGAACGACTACTACGGGGACCACAGAAGGGTTGGCGTCAGTTTAAAGGGGGGACACGAGGGAACAGAGGGAAGGTGAGTGGTCTCTACGAGGCGGGTGTTTATACTACACACAGTAGGTAGCGGCTCCTCGGAGGAGGGACAGGGGAGGAGCTTAGGGATACAGGGCAGGAGATCCCGCAGGGGCGCCCCCTGTCTGTCACTATGAGGGCCCTCCAGTTGTTACTGCTGCTCCCTTTCTGCGCCTCTCTGCACCCCGCGGGCCGGACACACAGCGGTGAGTACCCCTTTCTGTTACGCCTCCTGCCCTGCAGGTCTCAGCCATGTATTTGTCTGTGACGTCGGTTCGGGTGTAGAGCCTGATCTGTGAATCCTATAACATCTTGTATTTGCGCCATTTCATAAGAAGCATCTAATGCTGAATATTCGCAAACAGTTTTTTCAACAGACGCAAAAATGGCGCAGAAGTGTAAGTGTGGGGCTCGCCGTGGGGCAGCGGCTCCGTGACTTGGCACCGGGCATCCAGGCAGTGTCCTGATTTCCATCCGCGCGGAGCAATTGCATCAATACCAGGAATGTAGAGAATTTATTCACTGACGTCATTTTTATCCGGTGACATTGACCCCGTGACGTGGGCGAGAGATTATAGGGCGCCCCCATTGTCTCCCCTGGTATGTGTCGCCTGCACAATCCTGTAAATAACCCGTCACCATCGCATCTGGAAACTTCTGCTACTTTCAGGGATTTTATTTCAAGGTCTCTGCTTTCTGTCAGTGAATGGAGACATTCTTGTTCACGCTCTTTTGGTCCTAGTCCTGGTGACGCAGCAGAGGGTCTGCTACAGTGGTTTCCAGTCTAGATAATCCTCTGGGCCAAGGAGCCTGGACTCCAGACTGTTACATTGTAACAAACATTTGTCCAGACTGGATACAATTGAACCGGACCGGATTCACCTTTCCAAACAACTGCGTGGAATCTCATCAGTTAAACCTGTGGGTCTGTGATACCAGACATCTGTACTGTTCTGACCCTAGGAGCTTGCACTTCACCTCCTCACTTTCTACAAATCCCGATTCCTGTCATACTGGTTGTCACCCAGCTTCCCCAGTGTTAGATATAGGGGCGGACATAGATAGGCGAGAGCCCCAGTGCAATGAGTATGTTCTGTTAGAGCAAGGGGCAGTAATTCATACATGAGCTCCTGAACAAAAGCAAAGCAGAATTGTGAATGCAGCTCTGCATGAGAATAGAGCATTAGCTATACGTAACCGCAGAATTGTAAATGCAGCTCTGGATGTGACTGGAGTGTAAAATGTAACGTAATGACAGTTCCAGGAATGCAGCTCTGGATATGATCCAACAGCAACATTGTGCATGCATTTATGGTTGTCATCTGACAACAGAATTATGTATACAGCTCCGGATATGACTGCATGGAAAATATATAGTGGCAGAATAGTGACTGCAGCTCTGGAGGTGTCTGGAGGATAATACACAATGTAAGACATGAGCATACAGCAGAATAGTGAGTGCAGCTATGGCGGATAAGACATGATGTAACAGCAGAATAATGACCGCAGCTCTGGAGGTGTCTGCAGGATAAGACATGATGTAACAGCAGAATAGTGAGTGCAGCTCTGGAGGTGACTGGAGGATAAGACACAATGTAAAACATGATGTAACAGCAAAATAGTGAGTGCAGCTCTGGAAGTGACTGGAGAATAAGACAATGTAACAGCAGAATAGTGACCACAGCTCTGGAGGTAAGTGGAGGATAAGACATGATGTAACAGCAGAATAGTGACTGCAGCTCTGGAGGTAAGTGGAGGATAAGACATGATGTAACAGCAGAATAGTGACTGCAGCTCTGGAGGTGACTGGAGAACATGTAACCCTAACCATAACAGCAGACTAGAGAGTGCAGCTTTGGAGGATAAGACATGTAACAGCAGATTCTGGATGAGAAAAAAGTTGCAGCATTGTGAGAGTAGACGACAAAATCGTGCAAGACTCACCAATACAGCTCAATGGGTGCACAAAAAAAAACCAAAACGGATGCCACACGACCAGCACATGGACAACAGACGGCCAGCACACGGATGCTACACGGACACCACACAGCCAGCACATGGACAACAGACGGCCAGCACACGGACGCTACACGGACAACAGACGGCCAGCACACGGACGCTACACGGACAATACACGGCCAGCACACGGACTCTACACAGACACCACACGGCCAGCACATGGACAACAGACGGCCCGCACACGGACACCACACGGCCAGCACACGGACTCTACACAGACACCACACGGCCAGCACATGGACAACAGACGGCCCGCACAAGGACACCACACGGACTTTACACAGACACCACACGGCCCGCACACGGACACCACACGGCCCGCACACAGACGCTACACGGACACCACACGAACACCACACGGACACCACACGGCCCGCACACAGACGCTACACAGACACCACACGGCCCGCACACAGCCAGCACACGGCCAGCACACGGACTCTACACAGACACCACACGGCCCGCACACAGACGCTACACGGACACCACACGGCCCGCACACAGACGCTACACGGACACCACACGGCTCTCACACAGACGCTACACGGACACCACACGAACACCACACGGACACCACACGGCCAGCACACGGCCAGCACACGGACTCTACACGGACACCACACGGCCCGCACACAGACGCTACACGGACACCACACGGCCCGCACACAGACGCTACACGGACACCACACGGACACCACACGGCCAGCACATGGACAAGACGGACGCCATGTGAGAAAAAAAAAATCACTCGCATGACACACAGATTCCACTCATCCAACTTTTCCGGAGGGGAATGGGACCGATTTTTCATACGCTCATGTGACTCCAGCC